>NW_015113681.1:122634-187708 GCF_001443285.1 Poecilia latipinna | reverse complement strand
TTATATTTGTTTTTTTTTTTTTTTCCATTATAAAAAATTTTATTTTAATTTAAAAAAATAAAAAAAAAAAAAACAAAAAAAAAAAAAAAATAAATTGTTTTACTTTTTTTTGAAAATTTTTTTCCCAAAATCTTTTTATTTTTTTTTTTTTTTTTTTTTTTTTTTTTTACATTTTTGGACCTAAACTAGAATTTTATAAGATGGTAAAAAAAAAAATAATCATCATAATAATAATGCAAAAGTGATTAAAAACAGTCAGTTGACTTTTTGCTTTTGTTGTCAAGGGATAAATTCGTCAAAAAAAAAAAAAAATAATATAGGCCATTTGGTGATGATGCATAAGCCTTTTCATTTAAATATTTGCCATTTTGTGTCATAATGTCTGCATAACGCGATGTAAGCATACGCTTCCATGACTGTCTAGTTAAAAACGTGAACAGTGAGGCTGCAGGTGTCTGGTGAAGTAACCCAGGCTGTGGCTACATGGGCCAATACATGCTTGTAAGCTGTGCCATTGGCAGTTCGGACGCCGCGCTGACCGTGACGGACACACAGTGGTCTCTTCTGTGTGTTAAAGGCGGATGCCGTCTCTGGCTCGCCTCCAGACTTCCTGCTCAGAGTCCCAGCCCAATCAATTCTTTTATACGTTTTCCTCCCCAAAAAGAAGAAAAAAAGATCCACAAGCGTCTGTCTGTGTTGCCCAAAGGAAACGGCGGCCGCTGCTAAGCTGTGCAGGAATCCCTCACAAAGCTACAGAAAAACCTGCTTTTTTATTTTAGAGGTGGTAATGACGGCAACAACCAACAACGCCAGGCAGATTTGTTAATGATTAAGGAAATTGTTGCAATGAATGTGCTGCAATCTGCTTTTTTTTTTTTTTTAAAGCTTAGAAAGAAATTTTCAAAGAATTTGAGGCATCATTATTTATTTCTGCTTTACCTGTCATTCATTCGCTTTGTATTTATAGACCTAAAACGTTTTCAACTTTCTCATATTACACCACAAAAAAAAACAAAAAACCCTCAATGGAAGTCAATCTTTTCTGGCTAGATGATTTAAAATGATAGAAGAGTTGGTTTAAAGCCAACTCTTCAAAAGTTTTTAAAAAAAATAAGAAAATTAAATTTAAGATCTTAGATGAATATTAGGCTCTTTTTAAGACTTTTGAAGGCCTTATTTTTTTTTTAATTTTAGACCAACATCAGCGGGAGCCGTGCTATTGGAGGTTGGAAGAGATGCGAGACTGAATTGGAGATTTACCATCACAGTACAATCATGTGTAAACATGGCCTAGTCAAAGTAAAGACCTAAATCCCGCTAAAATTAATTTTCACAGATGGTTTCCATCTAATCGGAGCTCGAGACTTTTTGCAATGAAAAAATTGACACGAACTCTTAAGATCTGCAAAACTATTAGGAGCACAAAACAAAAGACTTGATGCTGTAATGGCATTCAAAGTTGGTTCTACAAAAAGTATTGACCTGGAGGGCTAAATACTGTAATATACTTACTACATTCTTCAAAGAACATATTTTAAAAATCCAATTATCATCAGGCATATTTTGTGTTTTATTACATGAAATACAATGAAATTATTGGTAATGTGCATCTGGTTGGAACCGTTTTACTTACGTTGTACGTTTCCAGCTTCACTCTGTTGCGAAAGATAAAAGTGTTGAAGTTCGCTTGCTGGAAGATCTCGTCGAATGCCGATTCATTCTGAAATACGAGCAAATGTTTTGTTTTTTTATTCTCGTTTTCGACGAACCAACGCAAAGAAAAACAATCAATACTTAGAAATAATTGCTGGGATTTCTTATAAAGCATGCATGGAAGAGCAGAGACACGGCATCTTTAAAAGTAAGTGCAGGCGTGTTTGGAAACAGCAAAACTCGAGGTTTATTTTTTCAACTGACAGTTTCACTTCTCTGAAGTAACCAAGTGAATTTTTGGAGAGAAGAGACTCACTGAGTCCTTGAGCTGGCCCAAGTACGCGGCGTTCTGGCCCAGGATGGCCTCAGCGCTGTCCTGGAAGCAAGTCACCCACTGGTTGTCGGCGTAGTCTGCAATGTTGGCCTGACAAATGACATGGCAGAAAGAAAAATCTGACAGTGAATAAAAAAAAGTTAAATAAGTGTTTAAAGTGTGATGTTTTGCCCGATACTGCAGCTAGAAGACGGTGTGTATATCCTGCTGATTATCCTGGCAAAAAAACACACACAGAATCAGCGTGGAAGCAAATTCACAGCTTCTCCGACTGCTTGTGAAGAACAATATGTTAAGTGGTGAGAGCTACGAAATAAGAAACAAATCCATTTAAGATGTCTACCTTTTGTAATCCTGCTGCTGACTAAGCTTTTGTAGTTATCTTCACATAAAAAAGGTTATTTTCTAACTGAACTGGGAAAAATTATATTTGTGTTCATCAGTGAAAATGGAGTAGGATAATGGAGTATACAGAGGCCTGCAGCGGTCAAACATAAAGCTGTAAAAAGCCTCAAGTCAAATTAAATCTGGTCCTCATTACAGTGTTTCACAGATGTAGCTTCAACATTTCCAACTTTAATTGTGGAGAGCAGTTAGAGGCAACGTTGTGAGACGGAGAGAGGGACAAAAGGGAGAGAAGCACTGGTTTACGGATGTAGAAGGGCAAAGTATTGAGAAATGAGAAAAAAGAATTTAAAGCGTAAAAAACAACCTCAGCTGAAGCCAAAAAGGAAATAGGAAAAAAAATAAAAAAATAAATAAATAAATAAATAAATTGCATATTGGTGCAAAGTGGGCGTCAGGTTTTAAGTCACTTACGGACAGAATGAGGCGGTACTTGAAGTTGGGAAACTCTTTATCACACTTCTCGCAGCGGAACATGCCATTCTGCTGGTCCACCACCTTTTTGTTGCAGTCCTGGGTCGGGCAGGCCTGATAAAGGCAGTTCTCCTTACGCAGAAACACGATGGTGGCTATGCAGGAGTAGTAGTCGGCCTAAACAAGGAGAGGGAAACAAAGCCACTTTATTAGATGAACTCCTTTAAAAGAAAAAGGAGATGCAGTTTTGCAATCCTGACCAGAACGTTGCTGGTTAAACTGCTTTACAAAAGTATTCTGAGGAATAATGTAGCATGGATATAAAAGTATGAGAGCGCCTGTTAAAATGTCCAGTTTGTGTAATTTAAAACTGACATTAAGAAAAGAGCTGAGATATTCTTCATGTGTCTTTGCTATGAAGGACGCTGTTCTTTGGAGAGAAACATCCAAACTAAGTCGAATACAGTAAAAAAGAAACATTAAAGTGTCCCAGATAGCATGTAGGAACGTGTTCTACATTTTAGCCATAATTCAAACTGTTTTGGACTAAAACAGCTCTGTACACCTCCAGGAAAATACCGTACACAGTCAACATGGCAGTTTATGCATCAGTAAAAACATTCAGTTTGCATGAGCTAAACTGCAACAAACTGATGAATTTATAGACACAAAGCCAATAGTAAGATGTTGCACATGTTTACCAAAGCAGATCAAATCAATGAAACAAACTCATGAACACAAAAACGCCCGGATGTATTCCAACTGGATGACAAATTGTCTCAATAAGAGCGAATGAGTTTGCATCACCTGTCTTTTCCTTCACAACAGATCTTTTTAACATCTGTCTGATAAGAGTGGCTCAAACTCCCCCCAATCCACGCCGAACATCCCCAGCAGAAGAAGATCTAGGCCAGTGCAGGGAGCGATAAAAGGATAACGGTCCACGCCGGAGCTCAGGTTGTAGACGTGCCATCTATTCATTTGACCAAAAACGTCTGCTGCGATTTGGATTTGCAAAACAAAGAAGTTGTCTAAAATGGGTACATCATTTAAAAAAAAAAAAAAAAAACTCCAGTGGCTGAATTTTTAATGACCATTTTGCTAAACAAAAACTTCAGAAGTCGTTACGTTCCACTGTTTTTTTTTTTTCCTTCTGATGAGCCCATTGATGTAAACGTCTCCAATTAGTGTAAGACTGATCTGTGAGGAGGGAAAATAAAGTGTTTTTCTTGCCTCTTTAACATATTGTTAAAAATGCAGCGTCAAAACAGACAAGCGAGTTGTGGCCGCTTGCTCTCAGAAGGGGCACGGCGTCGACGTGCAGACTTCAAGTGTTGGCACAGAGACTTTGCGACGAAAACAAAAAGTGACAGGAATTTGCTCGGCGGGGTCTTGAGAAGCCTGACCCTCCCTGCCATCACCTATAGGATGTGGCAGAGTCAGCGGTGCTTTGTCATAACCACACTCTGCTACATGACACGCCAACAGGAAACAAGCAGCACAAGATTTGGAGGGAGAAAAACTTTCAGAGTTCACCTGACGTAGGCGAAATAATTTATAATAATTTTATAATAATAATAATATATTTTGCTACATTTTAAATAAGATCGTCATCAAAAATTAAAAGTGTCTCAGTAGTTCTATTCAAACAGTTGGCTTAGTTACGGTACAACTTCAGTTTGTGTGGTTAGTATTATAAGTTAAACATTAGGGGACTCAAGGCTGACACCTGAATTGTAAAATACTCAATAATCCTTCATTTGGCAATTAAATGCTGTTGAATAAGAGGAAATAAAGGCCAGCAAAACTGATGCACCTTTTTTCTTTTTTTACTTTTCCTTCTTTTTTCCATGTGAGAATTTACATTCATTGTAGATTGTGTCAATATTTGTTTGTTGAATAAATATTAGAACAGCAGTCTTCCCAATAATTAACTACATCATAAAACGTCTTTGTTAAACCCCTTTTATTATTATCATTATTACTGAAAGACTGAATTTTAGGTTTTCATTAGCTGTACGCCACAAGAGTTAGAAAAGCTTGGAATATGTCCATGTAATCAATTAGTTTTTGCGCTTTGAAACCAATTCCTGAAGTAAATGTACTTTTCTTTTATATTCCGATTTCGTATCTCTGTGTTGCTCTCCAAGGAACAGAGCAACTTAGGTACTTTCAAATATACATATGCAAAAATAAAGCAGCACACAGCATGATAGAAAACAACCGTAGCATTAGTATTATGACAGGGTCACTCACAGCTTCAAGCATAAAGAGAAGTCTGGTAAATGTAATTTACATTACCAATTTAACAAATCATGCCATTATTCACTTAGCCAAAGATTAAAGGCATCTTCCCTTGTGCAACTAATGCATTTCATCTCCAATATGTTTGTACACAAACATAAATCAACAAGGTCCCACAGCTTCACAGTCATCATAATTGGATAAATCTATTCATTTCCCCCCCATCTTAAAACATTTTTCTTCATACTGTGATAATTACTATAGTGCAGTGCATTGTAAATTATGCGAAATTACTCAAGTTAACATGTATGTCACCGTTTTCTCCTTGAGAATATTTCTCCACTTCAGTTTCCTTCAGCTGCAAATAAGAAGGTGGAAATGAAAGAAAATGCATTTGCCTGGCTATTGTGGGGGCAGTCGTTTCATTACAGGTGCAAGGAATGATGCCCATGTAATCTTGGCGATCGATGCCAGAGATAAATGTGACTTTCAGCAGGTACGGTATTAGAACGGTAAGTGGACCTCAACAGAGCAGAGGGATTAATGAGCAGCAGGAGATAAATGTCATTTGGATTTGATTAGAAATATATACATGGTGGTGCAGCGATATTATTGATTTAAAAACCAATCATTATACTAAGGGTTATCTAAAATCATTCCTGAGGTGTAAATGGTAGAAAAAGCTACAGAACTGGATGCTTTAAGTTTATAACAAAATTAAAATGTTGAATAATTGTTGTTAAGGACACATTAGGGTCTCCATAAACATCCCAAAAGTTACCACAGAACAACAATATTTGTTAAACACCACCAGTGTTAATGTACAGTGTTTTTGGAAAGTAGAGCGCTTCATTTTCCCCCCACATTGTAATGTTCAAGCCTTAATCCAAATTGTATTTAATTAATCTCTGTCCTCAATATCCTACACATAAATACCCAAGGATGACAATGTGGGAAAGCGGTTTGAAATTTTTGAAAATGTATTAAAAAGTAGATGAAGAAAATGCAATTCAGATTCACTGCATTTATATCTCAAGACAAAGGTGTGTGTGTGTGTGTGTGTGTGTACCTTGTCACCGTGTCCCAGATGCTCCGACTTCACGTCAGCCAAGGACTTCCAGTTCTCAGAGAGCCTTCCGCCGGCACCCCTCACCTCCGTCAGGGACTGTCCTTCCATGGCGTGTCCTTCCTTGTCAAACCTGCATGAATCAAAGACAGCATTTGGTTCGATTCAGCGGTAAAAAAGAGAAAGAGACAAAAAAAAAAAAAAAAAAAAAAAATTCACATTTGTTGAATGATGTTGACAGATTAGGAATCCAAGCTAGGAATTGAAATTAAAAATCTGAACAATTTTGGGAGAATCCAAACTGTACTGGTGCCATTCGGTTTTTGAGCCCAACCCTAATAAAGTTAACTTATTAAACTTAAAACACTCAAATCATGACTTTGATGTTTTAACTGGAGATGCATCCATACAATATCTGTATCGATACTAATGTTGGAAAAAAAAAAATCTAAATTAATATCGGTGACAACATGCCCAATCCATGAGAGCAGATCTATTCAGTATAGTTCTACATGTTGCACTATGAGTGACATCATGCTTTATATTGGCTGTTCTACTCTTAATTGCACCGACTGAACAAATTAAAGTTTTGTTGTTTTTACATGTTTGACCAAGACTGTGAAAGTGTTGGCATATTGAAGTGTGCTGTACTGCTGCAGTTATCAAATAAATTTGTAACTCAGTACATTTATGTCTGTTTCAAAAGTAAAAGGCAATTCGGCACCGTTTTTCTGTATCAGATCGGGATCAGAAGTGAAAATAATTAGGTGGTTTCCTGTTTTAACCCCTTTTTCTGCATAGCCAAAAATTCAAACCACCTTATAGTTTAGATTGAACCAAAAAAATACGACCCGACCCCATAGACATGGAGTCTGAGCCAGATCCAGTCCAAGTTAAGTTTAATTATAGGCCCTTGGCCCAAAGCAAAAAAGATATTATTTTAAGTAAGATTTCACTGCTTTGGTTCTCAGAGCATAATTTGAGTAAGCAGCGTAAACATCTGTCGTTTTTGTAGCCTTTGCTTTGAATCTTCCAGCTCCATTTTGCTCGTTTGGGTAAGAGAGGTGCAAATCATCCAGGATGCATGATTGATAGGAGCGGAAAAGGGCGGGGCTTGTGTTGCGCTCGTTAACAGTCTAATAAAGTCTGTCCCTTATTTTATTTTTCTCATAAACTACCTAATCACCTATTCAGACTACATTTACATTTGATCCTCCCTTTGCTGGTTATACTGTAAGTTTAAACACCAATCATGAAGCTAATAACTTCGGCTCGACTCGGTCTCTTAACTTCAGGTGATGACTGCAGCGAACAGCAGGTAAGGAACTAATCAGAAGAAGTAGTGCGCACAATTCAACATAACATTCGAGGGAAAAATAAATAAATAAGTAAATTAAAATGCATGGCATAACGGATCCAATTATGAACGGCATTAGAATTCAATTCAACGTTCGAACCAAAGAATGAGGCACAATAATCCACCGTTGTTTACATGTCTTCAGAAGACTGCAGGGTGCCCACTTAATAACAAACGAACCTTTTTCCAAGCGGGGAATCTTGTTTGCCTTTGTCAAAGCATAGATGGCTCATCTGAGAGCAGAGAAGGCCCTGAAGCTTTTGAAATGAATCAACAGCGCAGACAGATGAGTTGGACAGGGTCAGTGCTGTTATCAGAAACCCATTTTCATGCAATTTTCTCAGAAACTGAAGAAAAGACAAGAGGAGGGAGAATTAGAAAAGGCACTAGGAGAACTGAGATGGATGGAGGTAAAACGCAGAGAGATAATTCAGGTTAAAAAGGTCAGAGGTCAACAGAGCTTAGTACTCTGGCGTGCGGCGGAGTCTTATGCAGAAAGGAGGTTGGATTGCAAATACGACCAGAACGTCTCCTCTCCTGCAGGCGTGACTAATTGAAAATATTCCAAATTAAATATTCAGACTGTAGCCTGCACAAAGCCGCTTGCCACCTCTGACGAATGTGAGCGATTCTTTCCAGTGGCATTTGATTTCCCCGCTTGTGTACCTGTAAAGATTTGCTTTAATTGCACTAGCAATCGCTAAGCTGCCTTGACGCGATGAAAAGAGAAATTTCTGGACCTCTCAGAAGAGGAATGCCTCTGAAGGGGAGGGGAAAAAAATTGTGTAGCAATTTAGCAGAATTGGTTAATATTGTACTTTTTCATGGGGCTGCTACTAACTATTTTAGTAATCAATCAGATAAAAAATTGCCACATTCTGCAGATTTTTCATTTAACCTTGTAAGCCTTTTATGTACATTAGAAACACAAAAGATGCAAAAACAAATAATTCAATTCGTTTTTCAAGCAAAATAAACATTTTATTGCCAGTAATGCAACATAGCATTTCTATAGACTATGCTTGATCATTTGTAGATTAATTGATTTTTTTTTTTTAGATTAACCAATTAATAAGCAAGACGTTTTTAATAGGAAATTGTATTTATATATATATATATATATATATATATATATATATATTTTTTTTTTTTTTTTTTAAACAGAGTTTGTACCAGGTAGCACTTTAGTTCTGGGTGAAACATATTCACAGGCAAAGAATTTTTTTAATGTTAGATGCAAATGTATACATTTATCGGCTTAGTTGCTGCTCCGAGTATCAATACTCATTTAATCACGACTAATCATTTCAGCCCTTCTACTTTGACAGTGATTTAAATCTACAGCAATTTATGTTTTAAACTAGTTAAGATCAGAAGTATTTCACACATTTCAGTGGAAGATTAGAGGAGAAATGAGGAGGATCTGTGACACTGCAAAGGCCTGACATAGACTATGCTGGGTGATAAATTGGTCCCAGAAATTATTGCGATAAACAATAATATTGTTTTGAGACCATTTTCAAAATGATAATAGTACATTAATGCTAGATCGCCATATCAAAGATTAATACACTTTAATCTTGTGAAGAACACTCAACACTGGAACACTTTAAATATTCTAAAAGAGTAGAAAGACAAGAAAGGAAAAACTGAAATATAAATCACACAACTGAAAAATAGATTAAATGGATTATAAAGACTAGATAAATGTAACTAGCATTGAAAAAAATAATCAGGATGGAAATGATCAAGCTCATTATCATGCAATAGATTTATTGCGATAAGTTTCAACTTAGTTGAAAGCAAACGGGCAGCATCGTTTACAGACAGATGCCTGCACACTAAAGGGTTAAAGACCAAGCAGTGCTATGCATGCTGCAAACATGTCAAAATCCAGCGTGTTGATGTGTCTTGCGGACAGTACGGGAGCAGAGACGTGTCTGAGGAACAAGCAGGAAGGGATGAGGAGGAAACTCCAAGTAAGCAGTGTTCTCACCTCCAGGCTAAGACTCTCAAGCCTAAGCTGAGAGTGGCAGAGACACAACAAATAGCATTCCTCCATCTTCTGTGACATTTTGATAGCCCCTTCATCTAAAGCAAATGACATGCTGTCAAACACAGAACCTGCTTCCATTGTAAACAATGAAGGTTTTGGGATGTAAACAAGGACCATTGTGTTCTGGTGAGTCATAATATATCGCCGAGCATGGGCTCAGACATCTAAAGATGTCTCAAGGTATTAGTCAGGCAGATATTTTGCAGCAAGTATATAGCATCACTAACAGCCGCTCCACTAAAAGTCAATATATCTTGGAATTGTAAATAAACGTTACCCTTGCAAGATAAACCTGAATAATTTATTTTTTTTGTAGGTGCAGAACAAGTTTGGATGAGTTTTTATTTTTTCTCTCCAAGATTTGGATTAAATAAAAATGCAATAAAAATGTTGGTAGCATTAAAAAAAACAAAGCTGCAGGATGAAACTTTGGTAAATATATATATATATTATTATACGTGTTAAACCGGTCACTTTGTCATGACAGTATGAGACAGAATCTATGAGAAATAAAACAATCAACATCCTCTGCCTCCTCTTAGTGCTTCTACTCTCGTCTGCAAAAATGCACTGCAAAGTCAGAAACAGCCAATCAGAGACAGGAGGAGGGTCTTATTGCTGTCAAGCTTGTGTCAGGTTAGTTAGCACTGATGACGGCAGCTAAACGGCTTTCCTGGAACAGTGAGTTGTTTCTCTGCCATTAGCACATAGAGCGGCGTGTCTACAAGCATGATCAACAGTGCTAAGACCCTCCTCTTGGCTCTGATTGGTTGTATATTGGCTTTGATTGGAAGGCTTGCATTCCTGCAGATGGCAATTAAACATTTCCAACATCACTTAATCACGTTAAGGCATCTTGACGGACATTGGAAGTGAAGGACAGGAGTATTGAACAGTGACTGTTCACATTTTTTGTCAATACAGCCGTGGCTTCTACTTGTCCAAGTCAAGCTTAATTGTCTATAGACGTAGCACAACTAGTTGGGGCATTTACAAAAGTTGGAAATGGCTAGTTTAGAAACCAACCCATACGTTCTCCCTCCTGATACGTTTGTTGATTTGATCAAATCAACAATTTTGCTCAAATTCATGCCACGTGATTTATACCACTGTGTCAAACAGCCTTTCCTCCTACACTGGAGCAGACATTTAAAAGCGTACAAATGCCTAGATGCCAACCAGTTTTTTTTTTTTTTTTTTGTTTTGTTTTTTCCTTTTCACACATGCAAGGCTACATGATGGTCTGGCATTCTATCCAGGGTTAGTAATGATTAGACATGTTCCTTTTCCACAATGTTTGACTGCATCTTACTACTTTTAATTACTTAAAGTATATGGATGTTAATCTCTTGACCTTGTAAAAAAAAATGTTTGGTGGGAATCCAAATACGATACATCGTAATCTTCTTTCCTTACTACAAAGTTATACAATAAAATTACAAGTTAGTTTTCAGCCTCATCTGTTTGTGCAGCACTTCATGGATATTACATGAAATCAACTAAATAAAAGTGACATTATGCCACCAACCTGTTTTACAGGAGTTAAAACAGGTCTTCTTGGCGTCTGTCATGGCGGAATGGACCTTCTGAATAGTGTGACGTCACGTGTGACAGGTCAGTAGAAGCATAGGGAGGAGGTGGAAGAGTGTTGTCTTTTCACAAATAATCTACCTTACATTATACTGTCACAAAATATAATACCTGATATAAAACTGTACAAAGTATTTTTGTAAAAAGTTACATACTGCTGCTTTAAACCCAAAGCAGTGAAATCCTGCCGTTAGTAGGCTCACAACAACACGTGCGTATTTCCAAAGTCAGAACAAAAATGTAATTTAATTAGTGAAACCGTTTCATTGCCCAGCAAAAAGATGCATGTAGCACTTTGGTTTGAGAATAAATTAGCACTTCCAAACAACAGTTTAAATCACTCTGTATTAATTAAAGTTGACCCACACCTTCATAATAACACTGTAAAACCCAGGAAAAAAAACAACAAAGATGATGCATTAATGAGGCGTCATCTTTACTGGACTACTGGCAAAGCTTGTTTGTTTGTTTGCTCCCAGGCTCCTGTAATTACTGCCCCAACTTTATGACTTGTCTGTGGCAAGTGGAAATACTCGAGCCCTGATAAGAAAGACGGAAAATGTCAGCTGGACTAAAATGAGATAATGGGAAGCGTCTGAGGGTGGCTGCATCAAGGCCTGGGAATAAACCTGATAAAGGACTGGATAAAGAAAAGACTCCCCTGGCTGGCGGTAAGTCTAGAGGCAGCGTGACCCTCCCTAAATGTGCTGTTGCCACCTAATGGACAAGAGCATCCGCACAGGCGGATGTGGGTGTAGATTTCATGGCGCTAGCAGCCTTCGTTCAGCCATCAAACAGGAAGCAGCAGACATAATCACATTACGGCAGCGTTAATCAAAGATCAAGATTATTAGTGCGCAGAACGGCATTGGTTTGACAAAGAAACGAGAGCCATTTGATGTCCTGCAGGATGAATCAGGGAGCCATTAAAAGGGCCGCAGCCCAACTTGTCAAATGAGCACTTGAGCGAGAGCAGAGCTGAAACAGCTAATACTCTGCAAAGAGTACGAGACAACGGCCCACCAAGGATACACTATTCATTTGAAGAAGTCCCACAGGACTGCGCCAAAATAGTCAAATTAAAATGCCTCTGCAGCAGGAAGACGGCCATGTCTCAGCAGCTTTGGGTCTGTCGTTAAAGAGGGAAAGCCGTTGTTTCATAAAGTGGTGCTATTATGCATTTTCCAGGCACAAGCTTGTATTATCAAGTTCCTACTGCATGTTACCTTCTGTTATAACAAAAACACTGTGTATGTCAAACATAACTTGACTTTGCAATATGATGGCTTGAAATTGGGCCTCTGACTCTAAGAAGCTCCGCCTCCAGCACCTCATCACAACAATGCTTCTCCATTATGCTGCTTAAAGCCTCTTTTTTAGGAGCGTTGGACTAAGTAGTTTGCATGATGAGCTGTCATTATTACAACATTCAAAAGATAGTCATCTTCAAATCCCAGTGGGAAAAACATGGACAGTGCAAGTGCAAGCCCATTTTGTCAGATTAAAAAAAACAAACAATAAACTTCAATGTATTTTATTAGGATTTATTTATGGCCGATTTAGGCTTAAAGGTCTTCAAATAATGGAATTTCAAAAATTTCAATATGATTCAAGTATTTTCCAGGTCTCAGTTAGGATAATTCTGGTAAACATATTTCATATCCTGTATTTTTATTATTATAATTTTTTTAGGTTTTTCCATCCACCCATCCTCCTTGATTAGCTAAATATTTAACAAATCTGCTGTAATTTCAAAATTAAGCCTTACTCTAGCCAGATGTGTAAAAGAAAAACTCACATTGAAGGTTTTGAGTCTTCAACAGTGCACAGTCTGTATGTCAGAGAGGCCAGGAGAATGTTTTTATCAGGACAGATTTATGACACCAGAATGCACTTTTTTGTCCCAAAAAGCTAAATTATGTCCGACATTTAAGCAAATCTTCACGTCTTCCTGAACATTCTCTCCCTACAGAGAAACATCATTGCAGCATCATGTTGAGAGGATGCTTTACTTTATAAGCAACAGGGATGCCAGTCAGTTCTCTAGAAGGGTATGTGGAACCACCCTGAATGTCATTATTAGCATTTTAAAAAATGTTTTAAGTAAAAATAGATGTCATAGCCAAAATAAATAAATAAATAGTAAAAGGGTGCCAAATAAAAATGCTCGTCATACTTTTTCAAGATATGCATTTTCTTAATTAAATTGAAAATCATGCAAAATGTTCTTTACACTACACAACTATGGATACTTTTGTGTTTTTTTTTAAGTTAAAAGACTTAACGTTTCTGGCAAAATATGAAAAAAAGTTCAAGGGTTATAAACATTTATGCAAGGCAGCGCATGCATTCTACAGCCAACAGTCCTATAATGAAAAATAAAACCTCAAACAATCTTTATGCTGAAGTCCAACTATAGGCCTAATGACTACATATTCACCAGTTTGTCCACAGCTGCGTTGCGGCGCTCAGCTATTCTAAATTATGATGTCGTCTTGACTGTTGCTCTCACAAGAATTGACTTGAACTGAGAGTAATGAATCGGGTCTCGCCTCCTTCCATCTGTGACTTTGAAACTGTTCATTAATGACTGCCTCGAAACCTGTGGGAACCCGCTGCTCAGAGCAGACCCCCACGGACCGGAGTTTCTTCAGCGGGGAATTAAACCAACACCAGGATTTTAAGGATCATTATCTCTGGCCGCCCAAGAAGAGACAGAGTGGACAACAAACGTCTGTCATTAAACCCACGAGGAAACAAAACAGTATAAATAAGTCTTTGCAACGGGGAGTTAATGATGTGCAGGTAAATGGAAAAATAGCACCCCAGAGGGATCTTAATTAGATATTTTCAATCTTGTGAGCAAAATTAAATCCTCCTACAACAGAAAACCGCAGTTTGAGGTTGAAGTGACAAATGTGATGAATGATAATAAATAACCGCCGGCTAATATTTCCCTATTAAAATAAAAGTCACATTTGTTAATCGACTTTCTCGTCTGGGAACTAGAGGTCACATTGTGAAATATTTGACAGATTCTGCCCAGAATGGTTTAGAAAAATCACCAATTGAGGAAAATGTATTATCGAAAAGTAAAAAAGCTCAATCTCTTTCTTCCATAGCAAGAAAAGAAAAGTTGTTTTAATATCCTACATCTAGGCAAGTTAACAGAAATTATCTCAATAAATAATATTGTTTTGAGACGATTTTTAATCAATATATTGACAATGGTATAATAATGCAAGTTTGCTCTCTCAAAAGACCAATAAAGTTACATTTTGAATAGACCATTTTGACACTGGAACTGGAGTATATTTTAAATAGCCAAAATAAAACCACCAAAAACAGTAAATAAAAATACAATAAAAACACACACACACACCCATAAGCATAAATAAAGTGGTTGATGGAGTTTAAACAAAATTGCCCTTCAAAATAATGATAATCAAAAGCAGCTTTCAGCTTTTATGCTCCTCTATTCTGGAAACTTCCAGAAAACTGCAAAACTGCTGAAACACTAAAATCAAGACTAAAAACTCACTTGTGTAGAGCTGCCTTTGATAGCATTTAATGTCATTTATCATAATGTATTGTTTATTGTTTCATAATGGCTTACTTTGTTATATTTTTATGGTGTAAAAAACTTTGAACTGCTTTGTCACTAAAATGTGCAGTACAAACAAACTTGACTAGAATGGAGTCAGTCATCAAGCTCATTTTGATTTATCATGCTATTAATCAAATAGCTTGTCGCTTACTGCGACAGGCTTTCCTCCTTCTACAAGTGAATTTCATCTTTCATTCATAAACTATGTGAGCTCAAATGGCAAATATTTCTGGATAATTTCTACATTATATAAGTGATAGAGGAACAAAAACATGCAAAGATAATTCTGGGTTTCAGCACAGTTTGCTAAAGTGATTAAAGGGTTAAAAAAAAAAGAAAAAGAAAAACCAAACACATTTTCACACATTAACTATGATTTCCGTTGATATGGAACGCTTCACTAAAGTGCCCTGACCATGTGGCTGATGGGAGGGAAAGCTAATCTCAATAACGAGAATCTGAGCATGCCCACTTGCAAACTGCCGTTTAATTTCAGCACAATGTGAATCAACACAGACGCTGCCGGCGCTAAAATGTTTACTTCATTCAACTCTGGATGTATGCGAGGCATCCCAAGTGCCAGAGCAGGAACGCATTTCCTGCTCGACTTACCAGCCTCTGAGCTTGTACGCCTCTGGGATGTCTGGGTTGATCATCATGGTGCTGCTGAAGGACGCGGAAAGTGAGCGGCCTCCGAAGTCCGAGAGCTTGGCGCTCTTTATGGCTACGATCGGCTGTCCGGAGCCGTCAAACTTCTCCGCCTGCGAAACGAAAAGAAAATGTCTGAAAATGGGCCTCAAACGTCGCTCAACTCCGTTCCTCCACATCATCCGCAGTAAAGCACATTGTCACACAGATACAAGTAGAACGGAACACAAAGTAAACAAGTCAGTAGTTCCCCCAAGTTTTTCTGCTTCATAACCTTCATACTTTAAACGACTAAAAGAACCAGAAGCTGGGAGTTTTTTTTTTTTTTAAAAAAAGGAAGATTGGAGCAGGGAGTGACTGAATACTTCATACATATGGAAAATATCTTTAAAGTTGTTTGAGCTGGAGCTGTTCTTAAGCTGCACGTTTTGTTTCATCAAATCCCTTTGGAAGTGGAATACATTTAAAAAGGAAACTAGAAGGGAAGAAGCTGCCTCTTAACAGGAGGAAGTGAAATTGGACTGAAGCCAGAAGGGAAAATAACAAAAAATAAAAAAATAAACGTTGGGAGTTCACTTACGTTATCACAAGGACACATTTTAGTCAGTAATTTTATTCTATGAGCTTAGAAGTATTTTTCAGGTTTCACAACTCAAGCAAAGAGCAGCTTTTCCAATATGCAAGGATGCAACTAACGGTATTCAAATTTTCTATCAATTAATCGGATAAAAAAATTGGCACATTGGTCAGATTTTGCATTTAACCACTTACGTTTTTCTTATACATTAGAAACACAAAAGACGCAATTGAAATGAAAAAAAAAAAAAAAAGTTTTATTTGTCTTAAAATTCAACAACACAGCATTCTGTTAGTGGACGCCTGAACATTCATAGCAAAAGATGAAGCTAAAAATACTTTAACAAAGTTCAGCGCATTCTGCTCGACTCATCAGTAGAGTGTAGTGATTTGTTACTTTCTGAATTAACCAATTAGTAATTAGATACCAAAGAGTGCTTAGGAGATGTTTTTATATACTGAATTTGAACCAGGTGGAGATAAACATGCCACTTGAGTTCAGGATATTCCAAAGGTTTCTATTTATTTTAAATGTAAAATGTACATATTTCTTTACAGTTTTGGCTTAATGCTGTTTTTTTCAGCAAAATTGCCTTCTTATATCAAGTCTGTTTACGCCAATTAACGATTAATCGTTTGATCACAATTATTCTGATTTAATAGTTTCAACCCAAATCATATTTTTTTTTTTTTACCTAATTTGATTTTTTTACCCAAAACGTGGCATTCCTTGAAGAAACCCTTCCACTTAGAAACACTTAAACAAAAACTCTCCGGCTCTGCGTGGTTTTACTCACTTCCTCTCCCCACAGGGTGACGGTCACCAACTTTCCGGATATGTCCATCAGACTCAGCGTTCTCTTGGACACTTCGCGGTTGGACTTGGTCGTCAGGCGGGTCAGCTCATCCACGCTCTTGCACACTCCAATCACATCTGTAATGCAAAACAAGAGAAAAAAAACAGGAAAAAAAGGCATTAAGCATAGCGGGACACGCTAGATTTACGGCACCAACGTTCTGAACCTCCGTGTACAGCCCTGTTCCATTCGCATGGAAACATACGCTGAATATCCTCTGAGAAACACAAAGGATTTATAAAGTATATCTAATTTCTAAAGCTGCCTCAGGTAATTCTTCTTCATTTAGCAGTGAAATAAAAAGGAATCAGATGTTACTTTGAGTGTTTCATATCCATAGCAGCATGAATGTTTTTGTTTTTAGGAATCTACTTAAGGATCGGAAAATTACACATTATGAAAGTTGAGATTTGAACTGTTTAAAGGGAAGATTCTTATTGCAGGAAATGCCAAAAACCTGGAAGATGAATTTATTTACATAGGACTATTTGCTTCATGATGCTTAAGTCACAGCTACAACCAGATTCATATTTACAAGACAAAAAGGGAAAAGATAGAAACCAACTATAAATTTCTTAAAAAGACTAAATATATGTCATGAAAAAACTCAGAACAATTAAAAAAAAAAAAAAAAAAGTGGATTACTTGGAGAAACTTTTCCAGTATCTGAGATTCTTTAAATGTAGTCCTAGGCTGATTTAGATAATCTTACACAAAATGTGACGTTGTTTCGCATAGAAGATGTTTATGTGCGACTCAAATTTTTGCCCATACATATGCAACATTTAAAACCTGCGATTGACGTATGTAAGGCCAACTAATTTAATAGATTAAATTACTTAACATTAAGGACATTGAAGCCTCAATTTTAGATAAATTTAAGACTTTTTAAGGACACGCAGACACCCCAATTAAAGTTTTACATTTTCTTAAAGTTTCCGTTTGTGATTATGCAGTTTTCATAGTTGCACGTCCTTACCAACGATAGCGTCTTTCTCTCTGTTCTCCAAGTCGCCGATGGGGACAAAGTCGCACTGCACCATGGGAACGTCGCAGCTGTCCTCACAGGGAATGACGGTAGACTCTCCGTTGAGAGTCATTTCGTAGTCGTTCTTCACCGACGTGTACTGCTTGTTTGCGATCTTCAGAGAGCCCTTGGAGATGTAGTAGACCTGGCGGAGGCAGGAGGGATGAAGCCGGCACGTTACTCAGAGATCTGGGGGAGCATTTTCACCTGACTTGAATGGTGCAAACGAGATAGGACTTCAGACAGCAGGGGAGGTAGGGAGGCATCAACAGAGCCTGGCAGATGATCATAAGCTGCTTATTGTATGGGTACGGCGCTGCCAGATGACTCATTCATAGTCTCTGTGGTTTTAACATGCAGAGTACCGGCAGCTGTTGACAGAGCGCCGCGCTGCCAGAGCTGTCTAACGGCGAAGGAGGAAGAAAAGTTTTCCGGCAGGTAGTTTGGGAAATCCCGGGTCTGGAGGAAGAATCTCACCTTGCCGACCTCGATGAGAGAGAAGAACTTGTCGACTTCTTGGTTGAAGCCGGTAACACGGATCTCCCCCTGGAGTTAGAAACACGAAATCTTTTTTTTTTTTTTAAATAGACAAACTTTGGACACAGATATTGGAGTTTATTTATATATAATAATAATTAGTGATGCACTGATCCACGTTTTTCTACTTCCAATACGATATCTTAGGTTTGGTATCAGCCGATATCGATACGATACAAAAACCCCCGGCTGAATTAAAGTTTATTTCTGTAAACAAACAGAAAGAAATGTACTGCGCAACAAATTTATTGGATAACTCTGCACCGGTACAACACACTTCAATACATGTAAAAAACAACAAATATTTAATTTGATCAAACACATTAGGAGTATGACAACCAATGTAAAGTAAATAAACTGAAACTGACAAAACAATATGTTGACTACTTTGGTCAAACGTAAAAAATAAACTGCAACAAACAATCTTTCAAACGGTTCAGAAAGTGCAATTAATGTACAATAAATAAAGCATGACATCACTCAAAGCACAAGGGATAGAATTAGATTGACTAGATCTGACTTTATGGACTGGACACATGGTCACGGATACATGAACGAGAATCTTTTTCAATATCAGACCAGTGCATCCTTAATAAAAACAACAGATAAAAACTTACACTTTCATCTACGATCTCCATAGAGAAGAGTTTTCCTTCGCCTCGAGCATTGCTCCACGTACGAATGGAGCTCTTATTGGTCACACGAGCCCGGATCGTCCACCTTTAAGAGAAATTTATTGCTCATTAAAGCTTTGTAAAGCAAAAGTTTCCCTTTTCCGAGGATATGCATACATACATGTATGAATGAACGCATTTAGTCATTCATTCATTCACAATCTGTTCTTTGCAGCTTTTGAAAACAGGTTTCCAGGACTTCCATTCATTTAAAAATCTTTGGCTTTTCTTGTGTTTACTTCTTAGCTAGGTAGTCAATTTCAATACCAGTGAGGTGCTTAAAATAAACTTAGTAAAAGTACAAAGATGTAAAAGAACACATAAAAAAGGGAAAGTAGCCTGAAAAGAAGACAGCAAAGAGGCTGTTTTTTTTTTTTTCTGCATTTTTTTAGTATTCCAGACTGAGGTTTTGCAATGCTAGGTGCATAAACTGCTAATGCAAGATGTTCAAAAAAGCTTAAAATTAATAGTTTAGTTTTTGTTTAAAAATACCACTCTACTCTGCAACCACTAATGAAAGAAAGGCTAGAAAAGAAATACATATATCCACCCGAGTGTCAAGCCTGCCTATTTGACAACTTTCTCCACACCTATAGTGATTTATAAGCCTGGCAGACCTCCAGGCTTAACTTGCCTCTCCACCAGACTAATTACTGTTTATTTTAAATAGGGTTTTAGTAACAGTGACAGAAGAGAGTGCAAGAATCACAACATAAAATTACTATATTTTCAATGAATGTATATTAAAATTGTTACAATTCAAACGACCAATAAAGCATGCATACTGACTTGGACTGGTAGGGGTTGAGGCTGGCGATGGGGACAATTTTGGAGCTTCCTCCTGGAGTATCAGGCAAAGCAGAAGGAGTCTTCTTTGCAAAGTCTCTCTTCAAATTTCTGACCACAGCTAGAGAAACAAAGAGGGGAAAAAAAAGGAATAAATAACGAACAGAGAAGTGGAAGAATCTAATTTCTTTGGATTGCAACCGCTTGATCGGCGTAATTATCCCACTTCACGGGGGGAAAATCTCAACAAAAAGACGCAACGCTTCAAAATTTTACCGACTTGACTCCCGCCAGGCCCGGCGATTGAAACAGATGAGGATGTTATTAAACCAGCTGGCCCCAGATACGTGATCCGGCATTTTAGGTGAGAAGCATGACTCGCGTTCCCACAGAATCGGGGCCGAGCGTAAAGCACTGCAACAAACCGGAGCAGCTCTTCCCGAGCGCAGCACATTTGATTTGTGTGCGTCTCACGTGGAGGATTAGAGTTCAAAGTGTCCACTTAAGTCCTCCCACTTTGCAAACCACTGCACTTCTGGTAATTAAGCCCCCCACTTCTCCCCAGATCAAGCAAGCTCACTGAGAAATGAACAATGACTGTGCTGATGATGACCAGGACGGCTGCCACAATCTTAATTCCCCACAAGGCAGATTTGAGGGATGAATACCTCCCATGACACACGCGGGGGAACACGGAGAAATCACGGCGACGGCTGGATTTCACATCTCTGCAGGCTAAAATTGCTAGAAAACATGTTTGACATGACCACCTTGTTGTCTTTCACGGACAAGTAAATGTTCTGATCTAATCCACACTTTTGAACAGTGCCACTCAAACCGAGGTGTATAAAACATAATAACTGCACACACAGGCGAAGATGGATATGCTTGCAGACAGGAAACCAGATGGATTTGGTGAATTTCACGGCAAAACAAAAATATTTCCACAAATTAAAAATGCAAATATTTCTACAAGGGCTGTCAAAATTATTCCTGTCATGGGAATCTTTAGGTCACCTCTCTGCGACGGATAGCTGCTGCCACCTGGTGGCCATTTTTGATAGCAATTTCATTTCTGTTGTGAATTGTAAAACATTACACTTTCCTAAATTTTATTTATGTTGAGCAGGTTAAATGCAAGCTTTCACTCACCTTCATTTCTGTTTTGTGGCTGCAGAGGCGATCTGCTTTCAGGGACTGGAGCTGGTTGCGGGCCTCTGCTCTGACCTGATGGGGAAATGTACATTAAAACAATCAGAATTAACTTCACTGTCCAAAATTATGTGCACAAAAACGTTTTGAATTTGATTTCAAGCACTCACTCTGTTACAAAAATGAAGCATAATCTAAATATTTTAGTACTAAACATGTAAACGATGTACAGAAACTTTTTTAAAGTGCAGAAGAGCAAAGGAAATGAGAAAAAACAAAATGCAGCTCAAACATTATTGTTGTTTACATGTCTGCAAAGGAATAGGAAAGCAGTGATGTCTGTGATTATTTCCATGCATATTCACTGCGTCACGACAGCTTGAACGATGAGAAAATGCTCACCGTCAGAGTAAGGAATTGGGTCTCCTATTTTACCAGAGGCGTCAGCAGGTTTGATGACGTCGATTTCTAAAATGATTACCACTCGTCTGCAAAGACAGATAATACATCAGAATAGTTGGAGGGGGGAAAAAAAGAAAGAAAGAAGAAGAAATGCGATATTTCCAACAAAATCTAATCCAGCGAAATCTTCATACCGTCCATCTTTGAGCATATTGGTGACCTGCCTCTTCAGGACGCACACACAATTTGGGACCAGAAGGTTTTCCTCGGCCATGTAGTTTAGCTGAGTGGAGAGCATGAAGGCTGCAGAGAGGCGCAACATGAGAGGAAAGCATGAACTGGAAATCTTACTGCAAATGTTTAGGAAAACCAATATATGCAAGAATCACTTTCACATTTCAGATGAGATTTAAATGTGAATCTTTCTTCTTTTTTTTTGCAAACAAACTACCTTAAAAACTAAAAAAAAAAAACAATCAACTAACAAGAAGGCTGGGCTTATACCCCCAACCTACTTCCTAGTGGGTCAACGATTTGACATCCAGCTACAAAGGAAAACTATGACGAACCAACAGAGTCATTTAGTGTAATGTTTTTGGAAAATCCTGATCAAATCATAGTTTCTAATCAATTATTTGAAAGCATATGTCCCATCACAAAACATTCAGATGCACTTTTGTTTGGAAATGTAGCTAAAGAAGCTTATAGTTTACATAACTTACATCCTTTCATCCCACAAATGGAAATGAATCGCATTCAAAACATTCGAGCAAAAATAAATTGGAGACAAAATAACTTACATGACAGTGTGTGTCGTCCATCGCTCATCATCACCCTGAAGCGAGAGGGCCCACTCCCGCCATCGATCTTGCGAATGTTCTAGAAGTTAATGTAAAAACTGTTGACTATATAGATGGAAAATTATGATTTAAGCAAAATTATACTTCTCAAGTGGAACAAGATGAAAAAAGGCATTACAAAATACTCCTGCAATACCGTAAACCTTGTAATAGTTACTGACAAGAGACTTTGGACAACCACTAATATTCCCAACTAAAATAAACCTTGGCAGGAAAAAGACAACAAAAATGGTGGATTCAGCAAAAAACAATGAATGGGGGGAGGGAAGCACAAATTTAACTTTAGAGGGTTGGTATGAAAATAGCTGGATGCATTGAAGACTCTTTGAGGCCCAAGACTGAGATTAATCAGTGTAAATGCAAAATTAGATACACAAGTTAACACATATCTACGTTTAAAAAAAACGCTCAAAGTTTTTTCATTGAAAGTTATTCTTAATACTCTTGCATGCAAAGAGATCTACTTTTATCGTGCAACTTTTTTTTTGATAATGTTGACAACTCGTCTTTCCGTTCAAAATGTGTTGTTTGCGGAATAACAAGTATGGTTCCGTCAATCAAATGGGTTGATTAAAGTCATTTACAAGCCGTTTCGGCTGTAATTAGTGGCGCAGCTGTTGCATAAAAAAGGTTGTTACTCACCACCAACTGTAGCACTGCTTCGTTCCAACCGCTGCCATTTGCTAAAGCCTGGAAAATGATTAATGGGGGGGATCAATTTTCACAAATATCTCATCACATAAATACACGTTTTTCCATTCAAATTAGCTTACAAACTTATTTCCATCTATATTCGACTGTAATTTGGATTGAGTTAGTTGTATTTTCTGTTCTGTTAAAAGATTAGCAAACCCCAACATGACTTTTTAAAACGTACATATAAAAGTATATTCTGCAAACAAATTAATGTCAGCTTGATGTTGACTACAACAAAGACAGTTTGGACATAATGATAAACCAAAACAGGCTTTACAACACTTTATTAATATAGTTCGTTTTTATAAATCAGTCTTACCTCTATCGCGCCCGTTGAAAGACTTGCCATGACTGTAATTGGGTAGTTTAGTAAGAAAATACGACTTAATTTGACGACTAGTAGACAAACAGGTCGACGAACCACTGACTAACAAATGCAGTCAAACTGCGTCTGAGGCGCCAAAAGCTGACAAGGACGCGCGAAGAGTTGAGCGTGCTGTCAGTTTCCGTTTCCGCTCACTGATCTAAGGTAAGCTTAGAATTATTCAGAGAGTTTAAACACAGCTAAGAGTCGCTGCGAAACTGACCTGAGATCGGTCGCGCCAACCAAAGTGTGACGTCAATATTTTAATGTGGTGCGTTCAAGGAGGTACGGAAACAGGCTACTTATTACATATTCAAAAAAGATGTTTGTGCGTTTTTCAAATAAAAAGTAAAAAGGGAGGTGAAACTCTGTTAGATTACTCAAATATAACGTACACTAAAGTTGTGACAAACCTCACAAAATGCACTGTAGTAGTTTCAGGACAAATTTCTTTGACAAAAAGAGGTAAATTTGCAGACTACGCCATCTGACGATGTTCAGTTTACTAATTTCGTGTTAGATACGCGGTGCACTTCAATATCATCAAATAAAACGAATCCCATCATTCGTTGATTTTTTTAATTATGTGTTTTAAATATTTAACTGTTCATTTTGAGGCTAAATAAAAAAATATTTTTCTGACGATAATATAACACCAATTAAAAATATTTGTATACAGAAATAAGGCCGTGGTACAGTCATGACAAAGGTTGCTGGTTTGACAGCAAACAGCAGTTGACAACTTCGACAGTGACAAGACACAAAATGTAATTGCTAAAGAAGCAAATGAGAAGCAAATAATGAAAAATTAATTGGAAGGAAAAAATGTTTTGAAAAAAAAAAGGCACAGAAGAGACAAGGATAGCAGCACCCTTGAGATGATTACCAATCACAGCCCACTCAATAGTTTGGGGGAGATTAACAAGGCGTGGGCTGCTCAGTGGACAAAGTCCCGTTTTCAGATAAAGGTAAATTTTACATTTTATTTGGAAAGCTGCCGATGTTGATGTGTGTTTTAGCAAGTCCAAAGTCAACTCAGCTGTTTATCAGCAAATTTTAGAGAACGCTGTGTTTCTTTCTGCCGACAAACTTAATGGAAATGCTGATTTAATTTCCCAGTGTGACTCGTCTCCAGTACACACTGGCCCAAAGAAGTATTGACAGAATAAACTCTACAGCACATGCGTTTCACTACATCCACATCATTGAATTAAAGCACCTTTTCATCAGTCTTTTAAAATATAAATCATTTCTGCATTGTTTTTCAGCAACTGTATGCAATAACTATGAAATATATGATTTTTGTACAATGATTTGTGTAAATGAAAAGTTTCACTTTTTGTACCATATTACTGAAATATATGGTAATATTGTGATTTATTTACATATGCAACCTTTTATTACATGTAAAATCATAACTTGTAGCCATGAAGGGATTCAGATTGATACATTTATTTACCTGCAACATAAATTTAAAAAGAAAGTCCAGGAACATACAGAACATTACAAACGTTACAGGAACGTTACAAGCTGTAACATTGAAATTGTGCTACACTGCAAAAACACAAAATCTTTAAAAAAAATTCTAGTTTCTAGTGCAAATATTTTAATATACATGGAAGAAGATTAAAAATAACTTATTAGTAACGTTTCAGCAAGATACAGGAGGGGGTTTTTTTACTCAAAAATTTCTTACTATTGATGAAAAAGTGCTAGGTTCCACCGGCAGATTATTTCACTTATAACAAGGGAAAATGTCTTGGTAAAACTGAAATAATCTGCCACTGGAGCAATTAAGTTTTCATCAATATTAAGGAATTACTGACTCAATGCAAGTTCCTATGTCTTGGTGAAAAGTTACTTGTAAGTTAGTTTTAATCTTATTTCAACTGTATTGAAATATTTGGACTAAAAATATTAGTAAGATATTGGTAGGATTTTGTGTTTTTGCAGTGCAGGCATGTTGACATCATAAAAAGTCCAAGTGGTATAAAAGGAAAACCTCAGCATCATCTAATATGACACTCCATCGTGTATTTACTTGCATTTTTCAAATTCCTTAGAATTGGCCCTAGGGTTCCTATCCTCCACTGTGTGGAAGCAAGAGTCCTGGATTTTTATGGATGACGTGGTGGTTAAGTTTTTGGCAGACAGAATCGATGGTTTAGTTAATCATGTTAAGGTTTTGTTTCTGCGCAAAGTTTAGACAGTCTGAAAGGTTCGGGAGCGGCACGTAAATGTCTGCGTAAGGGAAGGTGTCCTGAGCCGTGTTCAGGAGAGCGGTGAGGAGTTTTTGTATTGAAATTTGGTCCCTGTAATCCTTGTTGTTGGTGCCGAAAGAAAGCTGGACTTTTTTTTGGCATCATTGGAGGTTCTAGTTTTTTTCAGGATGTGACTGGCGTGTTTAAATTGCTCACCAGGGTAGCAGTTGACCTGCATGTCTGGGTGTGTGAGTTTGGGCAAGATACTTTGTTTCAGAAAAGTAATACTGCAGACTGAGGCTGTGCAATTATCTAATTTTCCTGGGGGGTGGGGGGGAAGCAAATGATTTTAGTCTCTATTTAGGATTAAATTCAACTGAGCCCATGTGATTCTTGTCAGCTGGGAATCCTACTTTATCTTTACTTCCAACATCCCCCCTCTGCAGGACAGGGGCTCCGGGATTGGGGTTATTGATGACACCCATGAAGATTGGTATGTGAGTTACATCATCCATTAGCACAAAGAAGAAGGGCTGACTGAGGTGAAAAATAGGATTGGATGCCCTTGAGATGATGGTCGTTGTGGCGGCGGCAGCCCTCGCGCCGTCCTCGTTTATCTCCATGCCAGACTTGTGCATTACGCTGGACACCAGCAGGGGGCCATCTGCGATCCCACCCAAATTGGGATTCAGGAACACCTCCCCAAGACCTGAGATAAAACCAGCGATTAGAGAGGTGGTTTATAGCATCCTTTGTTTTACCAGAGCTTGCAGATGTGAGAAAGTTACGTCTTACCTAGTTTGGTAAGAACTTCCTGCAACTCCTGAGAATATTCCAGCTTGAATTTGGGAACTTTAACTTGGACAGCCCTCTCTTTGGGTAGACGTTCATACAAGTTGGAGATATTTAGGTGCGAGGAAAGCAAAGACACGTTCACTCTCCCCGACTCAGGCATGATAACCAGCAAACTCATGTCCTTTGTGAATGGGAACCTTGCCACCTGCACACAAAGAGAAAGGATGTAGTAGTTTCTTAAAGGGGCAGAATTATGTGTTTTCCAGGCACTTTGTGCCATTTTATAACAATTAATTAACTATATTGACTTCAGTTGTATAAAAAATGCTATATATATCCAATATGACTTAAAAAGAAATTTGACTTTGTAAATAAACGCCTTCAAATTTGGCTTCTGTTGCTTTAAAAACCCCTGCTCTTTCTGAAACTGCCTTCAAGAAGTCATCACAACTTAATTTCTCTATTAACCCTTTAACGACATTTTTACCGCTGCGCATGTCCTCATATAATGAGGACATGTGCAGTTCCACCCTGTGTTTGTTAATTGCTGCTGGTTAGTCTGAAGGAGCAGAGAGGAGGAGTTGCAGGGGGAGGGCTGCTCTGTGCAGTGGAAGCTTGGAGCCTTCTCAACTGCATCCCAGAGGAGTAGATGGTGTTTTGCACTGCTGAATGGTTGCCATGGGAGATTAAAGGATTTTTTAAACATGCATGAAAGAATCAAAGCAACACTCCAGGTATGTTTTTGATGAGGGAATATCATGAAACTCAAGAAAGCTGATTTTACCAAACACTGCCCCTTTAAGAGTTTGATTCTAAAGTGAGTTGGACATATTTTTACACCTGGGTCATTTCATGTCAACTTTGTTTTTGGTTGTTTTAAAATTTTATTAAAAAAAAAAAATGGAGAAATCCAGAACTGTAAAAGAGATTTGCAGTTGTTAACAGTTAAATACTCTTGTTTTTCGCAATATTTTCAATTTTACTATGCATGCCTATTAATCAACTTGCGTGAATAGATGTGTATGAGAACATACTACATACGCCATGAATTACAGAAAAATAATTCAAATATGCTGTTGATGTAGCAGATTTACTTATTCCGTTAAGATAAATAATTAAATAAATATGAATCAAATCCTCTTAATAATGTGTAACTGACATGTGTTGGAGGACTAATGGATACAGAGCAAACAGAGAGGTATTAAAACTCTGAATCCTAAAATGCTTTGGTCCAAATGCCTTACCCATTACTGCACAGATAATGAAATTGTTGTTTGTTTGTTTGTTTGTTTTTTTAATGAACGTTTAATACAAAAACATATGAAGATACTGCAAAAAAAGATGTTGAATTTTAGCATTCTTTTGCATCAAATTTGAAAACAAATTCCCAGAGAAACAGAGACCCTAAAACTTCAGAAGGTGAACTTTACCTGAGCCTCCAGCTCACTGTCCATTAATAAACTCAGCTGATGTTTGGTATCATCCATCATATCAACATCCACCAGGTGCAAATCATCAAGGTAAAAGACGCCTTTGGAGGTGAAGTTCGGGTCAAACCGAGCTTTCCACTCTCCTGTCAGACACACGGGGAAATGAGATTTTCATTTTTAGTCAGCAGCATCTTTCAAACCAAAAATACTTTATGAAGAAACAATAATATTTTTTGGTAGCTTGATTACATGTTCTTGATTACACTCTTAAAGACATACAGACACATATAAAAGATTCAGAATTTCATCAAAAAGTTCATTTTATGGATTATTAGGTTTTCTAAAAACATAATTTTGATCCCAATCATGAGACTTACCAAAATGAACACTGTGTTAATAAGCATAAGAGTTTCACTTTATCGGTTAAGTAAATGAGCTTTTCAGTGATGTTCATACATATCGATACATCGGTTACTTAGAAGTCGGCATGTTGGCCAATCACCTTTGAAGTAAACGGCATTGATGAGCATGAGAAGCAGATTGGGTGGCAAAAAAGACAGGAAGTCCATCATTTTTCCCTCTGTTGCGTTCTCTACCCACTCATTTATCTGTTGAAGGCTTTCCACTATTGCTGGTTCCGAGTCGTAATACCGCAGCGACTCGTTCACAAACTCTTGCTTTCCCTTAAACCCTAAAAAAGAAAAAGATGTTCAGCTTTTTTTGGGGGGTGGCGGGGGCTCAAAATCAGATATTAAAACAGAAATTAGAACAAACCTTGACGCAGAAACATGCGCGTGGCGATTTGCACGTCGCTGTTTCTCAGCTGCATTAAGACATGACGTAGAGACTCGTGGTAACACGGCACGCTGTTTTCATGGAGGTGATACATCAGCAGCTCTTCCGTCTCGTTTTTCGCACCTTGAGATAAAACACAATTCCAAATTGCAATCTCAACTACACCACGACAAAGTAGGCTAAATTCAACAGAGGTGGTAAGCAGTTTCTGCAGTACCTAAAGCCAGTTGCGAGAGGGCCAGCGATATGCTTAGAGGAGAAATGATGACATTTGGCTGCTCTGGTGTCGTCTCCAGGTTTTGTAAGAGCTGCATCCCCAGTCTCTGAATTGCAGCAGTGATAGTTTGTTTGGTGTCGGGGCTTCGGCTGATAGCCTGACAACTGTCTCCCTTTTCTTCATCTGGCGATGTCTTGTTTGCCGTCGGCAGGTCGGACGTCGCAGTAACAGTCGTTTCGTTTAGAGTTGTTGGCTCCGGTGTCCCCTGGCTTTCACCTTCCTATAAGCGAAAATGACAAAACCAGGGTCCTCACTGAGCGTGCAGTACAAGAACACAAAATGTAACAAAGCATTTTTGGTCTGGTGTCTAGTGCAAATATCTTAGTACACTTGAAATAAGATAAAACTAACTTGGATGTAACTTTTCAGCGAGATAAACACGCTTGTTTTAAGTCAGTCCACTTCATTGTCGTTTAATTATAAAGCACCAAATCACAACAAATTTTGTCTGAAGGCACTTTACAAAATAAAAATAAAAAAATCATTTAAAGTTAATCCAGTTGATATGAGTTCTCAAACAGTTCAATAAACTCAATGAATTACTCAAAGTAGTTTGCCAATTTTTTTCCACTTATACCAAAACATTTTTCCTGTTTTAGGCGACAAAATCAGCCAGTGGAACTAAAACTGTTTTTTTTTTATTTCAAGAATTATTAACTTAAAATATTATTTGTCTTGCTGAAAAAAATACCTTTCATTTAGTTTTGCCTTATTTCAAATGTACTAAAATATTTGACTTAGAAACTAGACCAAAAATACTTGGTATGATTTTTGTGTGGCTGCAGTGTGTTAAACACAAATTTCTCAATTCTTGCGGAAAAAGTTACTTTTACGTTAGTTTTGCCTTATTTTAAGTGTACTGAAATATTTGAACTGGACATGGTAAAAATGTGTGTTTTTGCGGTGTGTTAAACACAAATTAATCATTTCTTACTTCTATGGGTTGACTGGTGTTTAGAGAAATTAGGGGAATTGAGTGATCTTCTGCCACTTCAGCATTCTGTCAAGAACAAGATGGCAGAGGACAATGGTCTTTCAAAGTTTTCCGTAATCAATACAGATTTTTTTAGGCGTTTTTAGATAGTTTGTTTACAGTAGTTCCTAGGCTGCAGAGACAAATTAACAGGAGTGTCAGGCAGAGGTCCATATCCAGAAAAGTAACTGTAAGAGAAAAATATATATAATACAAGGTCATTTTTCCTCAGAGGCTTACATTTCTTCGTTACAGAAGTAGTGTTACGCAATAAATTATCACTAAAGATTAGTCTTTCTTCCTAATTTAAGCTAATCATAAAACATTACTAATTTCTATATAGATTTATCATGGTTGCAGTTTTTCCAACGAGCTTAAACACTTAATTTTCATTCATTTTAAGGAACACAGATAACCGAAGCATTTCTCCAACTCAATAAACTAGAGCAGAAGTTAAAACCTGTACCAAATCAACCTTAAACTGCAACCTTCAAACATAATCCAGCTACAGCAGAGCAGTGATTAAATGTTAAAGTCAGAATCATTCATCTGAAGGATATTTCAATGCAAGCATTGCACATTTTGAACAATCTCAATCTGAATAAAGAAAAAAAAAACATCTTAAATTGAAGATGAAGTTTAAAATACGTTTACCTTTTTTAAAACTACAAAGAAACCCTCCTGGTTTGTCCACAAAAAAGGAGAATCTGTTCGATGAATGGCTGAATTCCCTGAGAATAAAAGATTGGCAGATGCTCAGCAAACGGTTAAATATGAACTTGCATTGATCGGGGAGGCGGGGGTGGCGGTGCTTGTTCAAGCCACTATTTGTTTGTAAATGCAGCCACCGAGGCTAGTCCTGGGTTAAATAACCACACGCTTGAAATATGCAGTTATCTCGCATGTTAGTGGGCCGGTGATGTGACAAAACTTCATCTCCGACAGGAAACATGACAAACCTGTTACAAAAGAGTGGCTAATCCCAATGCGCGCGCAGATAAACAAAACGTGCCAGAAAAATGGCGAATTATTTGGTGACGAGGAACAACACTCGCGCATTTCCCAGAAGGGCCCGGATTATGACAGCAGTTAAACAAAAGAGGCACCAAAATCTCGCTTCTGTGCCAAAAAACTCTAAGGTTGCGACCATCCAAAGAGCAGTACAGAAATTATTACATTAAAAAATTGTAGCATCATGCTAAATTTATTGCAGATAAAATATGCCTGCCATCTGCGAACAATTGTGTCCTAAAGTGGTTAGATGAGATAACTAGGAATCATGAGTCACACAAAAAACCTGAAACACACTGAAAAGATGGAGGCAAGTTTTTATTAAACAAGTTAATAAATTAATGTCACCAACTCTTGTTATTTCTGCTTTAAATTCTGCTCCAAAAGTTATAGCATACGTTATCAGAACAATTTGATCTTTAGGCAAGTAATTTAAAAAAAACTGTGTTGCAACATAAAAGCTCTAGTTATACAAAGTGCAGAGCTTTTATAGATTTATGCTACTTCGCTTTCAAAACTGGAGTTAAACTACATTTTTGGACACAGACATTTATTTTTATATATATATATATATATATATATATATATATATATTCATCAGACACCTTTATTCCATAATATTTCTTTAGTTATATAAAAAAGGTGACGATAAAAAACAAAGTTGTTTCTCTTGGCATTGACTGTTCCTAGAGTGCCTTACAAAATCTATTAAAACCTCTTGAGTTTTACATTTTGTGACGTTACAACCAGACACTGTATTGTACCACCTTAGGATTTTATAAGATAGAGCAACAAAAAGCAGTTTATAATTGAAGGATGGAGGAAATAATTTTTAACAACTCTCAGGAAACGGGAAGACATAAATCAAAGGTTGCAAAGTCGTAAAGTCTGGAGTTGACCGCTACGTCGTTCACCAAACACATTTTCCAAAGTTATTTTTTACAAATTTTCTCTCAGTAGGAACGGGAAACAAAGGACAAAGCGGTTGGATTCAAACAGTCCAGGAGGAAAACCTGTTAGATCCTACAAAAGACATTAAATCGGGGTTGAGGTTCAACTTTCAACACAATAAAGTTGGGGAAAATAAATAAATAAATCAAACAGCTCTACAATTTAGATCTGAGCGTATTTATGTATTAGAATGACCCAAAATCACAGACCTAAAGCGGATGTCTTTAAACATCAATCATAAAAATGTAAGTTTAGAAACAATCAGGCTTTAGATAAAATTCATAAAATTTACGACTGTAATGACAAATGATTGACCTTCGAGCACTGAATACAATGGACTCAAATCGTTTTTTTTGATATATACAACTATTAAACAGCTATGAATTACTTTGGGTTGATCAATCACATTAAACTCCCAAAAAACGCATAGAAGTATCTGGTTTGATGTGACAAATTTGGAAAAGCTCAAGAGGAGCAAATACTTTTGCAAGGCACTGTATATCAGGTTATGAAAGTTGAAAACTAAGAAAAAAAAACAAGAAAAAAAACAAACAAGTGGTGAGTTTTTAACCAACTGGTATGCCGAGGAAAAGCAGCATCTATACACGCACACACATGCACACACTACAGGGCTTAAAACGTGGTCTTCATAATCCTGAAGAAATTTCAAGTAATCCATTTGCGGAATAAAAACATTCAGCTTAAAGAAAAAAAATCAGAGTGAGACTCTAAAAATGTTAAAATTCAGGCCTTAATTGTGCAGTAGATTTCAAGGCTGTGTATCTAACATTTTGTCCCCCACCGCCGCCCTCCTCTCTGATCAGGCACGCCAACACGATCATCACAGCGGCAGGTGTACGTTTATTATTCAGGATGTACACAAACACACACACACACACACGCACACACAACTATGAAAACAGGTCTTTAAAAGAAAAACAAAACATGGGAGTCGCAAGAACAGAACTCACTTGCTCTACAAATACTGCATAGTTTTAATCAGTGCATTTGAATTGACTCATTATCGTTGAGGAAAACGGCAGGTGAGGTTGATGAATTTTTGGTTTTGTTCGGAAAAGTGTAAATTCTCCGTGAGACCTTCCTGAGCATCTATTCCAATTTATTTATTTTTTTTTTCCAATATCTGACCTGGGTAAAAAAAAACAACAAAAAAACAAATGACCTAGTCAAGACAAGGGTTTACTATTAAATAGTATACATCCACAGAGAAAGTGAATAGATTTCAGTGTGCATGATGAATCTCGACGACGTAGCGCACCGTCGGCTCAATAAATTCTGTGCTAGTAGGCAGATTAGCATGATTCTGCAGATGCTAAAGAAAGCATTTTAAACCCAACCCAACTATTTCATCTCCCTCTGAGTTCAAAAGGGGGGAGCTCAGCCTCAGAACGCTGCTCCTCTATTAAAAAGACACAGTAAATACCAGTGGAAAGAGTGTTTAGTGCAGCTACAGGCTACGGTTTTAAGCTAACAGCCTGATGGCGCCGTTGTCAGAGCCGAGCAGCAGCAGCCTCTTGGTGGGCAGCACAGACAGGCTGGTCAGGGTGCCGCGGAAGTTCTCCGTGCTCAGCTTTGTGCTGCTCACGGGGCTCAGGGAGATGTCGGCCATGGAGTACACCCCGATCTTGCTGGCCACCGTTCCGGTGACGATCTGCGAGCCATACAGGTCGAAGGCGTGGATGTGGTCGGACTGCGACTTGTACTGGCGCAGCGGCTTGTTTTCCAGATCCTTCCACACGCTCAGGCTGTAGTCGGTGGAGGAGCTGATCACCAGGTTGCCCTCTGCTGCCTAAAATATAAAAAAAACGAGAAAGCAAGTCTAATAATTGGCCCGCAACAGTAAAAGCTGCTCTCCAGACATTTACAGCTCAAAACTCACTGAATTAAGTGAAAGAATTTGAAAAAAAGACTAGGTCAATCAAAAACTTCCCTGGGGAAAACATAAACATCTGAGTAATTTCAATGTGCTTGTGAGCCATCAGTGTTTTCTTTCTAATGAGTAACCTATGTCCATGTTTGCCTGAACTTGTACCTTTAAAACTAGAAATACAATCCTTGACCCAATTTGGGGTTAAATAAAGTTTGCGGTCTGTTGACAACATATCTGCTGGGTACAACTTTCATCATCTCTGACACACTACACTAAGACAATCAAAATAAAAGAAATTGGTCTAATATATGTTCTAATACTAGTCACAAAAGCCTAACCTTTTAGATTGAGCTTATAAGGAGTACGTCAATAATCTATACAGGTCTTTTAGAGCAATTTGCACTACAAGTTTTTTTTAGAGCCAATCATTATGAAAGGATTTTGGAAACTGGTAAAGAATAGAAATATTTTATCAGCCAATACGTTAGAATTGATGGAGGATGTACTTTCTTTTTACCATGACTAAATTTATACAAAATGCAACAAGAATAACAATAAATAACTGTTATCTTCTCATACATTAAAATCAGAAAACCACTGTATTTAATGAAATTATTGAAATATTAAATAAGGGGAGAACAAAAATACATTATGCCTTTCTACAAGAAAATAATTAGATAAGACTCAAAAACTTGTTTTGGTTTAATATGTGATCTGTGTATGAGAGGCCAACACTGCCATTCTGACAATATGGATGATGAGATTTTTTAATGCTACCTTGAATGAAATGTAAGACAATAAAAATTAATCATAGGGTAAGATTGGGGGATTCTGCTAAATTACAAATAAGCATAGCAAGAATGATGAAATGTCTGGGGTGCAGGTTTTTATGCAGCCTTCTCACACTGCATATGGTGCCTTACAGCTTGAACTTCCATACTGCCAAGCCTAAAAGTTGCTTTTTTTTCCACAGAATAATTTTATAACTTTATAGCCTCAGAATCTGTACTTCTCCATTGGCTAGCAATAGAAAGAATAATCCAGATTAAACTATATTGTCAGCAATGCAAATATACACAGGAAGGTTTACCTTCATTTGGAGAATATCTCCTTCATGAGCTGGCCAGCCCTTCAGTATGAGGCCTGTGCGCGCGTCGAGGAGAACAATGAATCCTGAGGAGAATCCCGCCGCTACCGTGCGTCCTGAGGGGCTGACTGCCAGGTAGCGGATGAGCCCGGCGCTGACGTTGTTGTACGCCAGCCGAAATTCATGCTGCAGAGACACAGGAGAAGATTTGTCACTTTCGGCACTTGAATAACTCAGTCGTGAAGAAGCGCAAAAAGGCCCCCTCTTTCGAAAGGCACTGCGATGATTAATAGCCGCTGGGCGGTGAGCGGCTCGGGTCTCGAGAGAACGAGCTCTCCAAGTGAAATTGCTACCTGCAATCCAGGCTTTCGAGGATCAATGAAGCGGAGAACAGAATCCGCACTGCCAAACACAACGCTGCAGTGTGGAGCTGGCATTGTGGTGACGGCTGTAATTGGATTCTTCCCGTCCACGGCTTCATACAAACGGATTGGCTTGCCTAAGGGAGAGAATACAAAAAAAAAAGTAAATACACTGAAATAAAACAGGCAAGCAAAAAAGTGCAAACTCCCAAGAACAATTTGGTCACGAGCCGAAATGAATGGCATAAAGTTTCTGTACCTGTATACTGGTCCCACACATGGACAGTGCCATCACAGCTGATTACTTCCTGTGAGGTCTCCAGCTGTCCCACGTAGAACACAGACTTCCGATGCTCGCTGTACGTCTGCCTGGGATCCACCTCCTGAGTCCCATCGCCATAGTTATAAAGGGGCCAAAGCTTCACGGTTTTGTCTTTGCTCCCAGACAGGAAGAAATCCTCTCCCACCAGCGGTGACAAACATTTCACGGTGCCCGAATGGCCTAAGAAGCTCTGCAGTCTGATTTGGTGAAAGTGGAAATGGGAATCTTGCTGGTTAATACCGATCTCATACTGCCAGTAGGCCAACCAGTTGCCCTGTAGAGAGCGGGTGCTACGGGGGAGCTCTTGCTTTAGGGCGCTGTCCTCCTGGGAGGGGCCCATTATCCACGTCGAAGAGGAGGACGCACCTGTCGAAGGAGTGGAAAACGTGGAGGCGGTGGTGATGATGGGAGTCGTGTGGCCAGTGCGTCCCCAAGAGCTGGCCAGACTATGGTTGGCATTGCCGTCGAATTCGTTGTCGTGGGACACTTGGATGCGGTTCCCCACCAGATGGCTTCCAAACGTGCCCGATTCAGGGAGGGAGTCTCCCTGCACGGTGGAGCTGTGGGCGGGGGCAGGGAATGGGTTACAGCCAACTTGTCTGCCAAGGCCAGAGGAAGACGCTGGCTCCAGCCGGGAGGACGAGCTGAGGCTGGTCTCTGAGGTTCCCTGGCTCAAACTCTGAAGATAGGACTGGGCCAGTTGCCAGACGAGTTCATGATTTGGGACCAGTTTCCGAATGGCAAAGTCACCTGTTGACAGGATACAGAACAATGAGCTGTACCACCAGAGAACCTATACATTTAAAGAAAGAATATTATGTTTTGTCCAGGCACATAGAACCATTTTACAATCAAGTAACCATGTTCACTTCAGTTATAAAATGGAGTATATATATCAAACATGACGACTTCGTATTTGACTACCATTACTCTTTCCGACACTCCCTCTTCAGTGCATCATCACAGCAGTGCTTCTCATTATGCAGTTTACAACCCTTCTTATGAGCGTTGGACTGAGATGACTTGGTATGATGACCTCAGCAGACTCGCAATTCCACCAGGAGTTTGCTAATTCTCAAATCACATTTTTGATTATGCATAAATAGGAAGAATGTTTTAAATTCTTAATGTCCAGTTGAAAGACCAAACGTCTACCTCTACTAAAGGACTAGCAGCAAAGTTTTTCTCTTGTATATTACATTTTCTCAATGTCAAAATCGGCAAGTCAGACCTCCACAAAAACTAAAATACCCTTTCATCTCTGTATTTATACACACAACTTTAACAAATGCCCTTTCTTCTATTTTATTTTCAACTGAGGAATGCGTTTTGTCAAATGATGAGGAAAGCATTACCTATGAGACAGTAGAAGGGGATGTAGGAGGCATAGGCCATCTCGGGGTTAAATACGGTGTGCAGCTCCTCCAAGACCCCCGTTTCATATGTCACATTTGACCCCTCGGGTGTACAAACATCCACCAGTGTTACTTCTCCCACAACTCTCCGTGGGGCATGATTTAGCTGCAAAGGTAAAGAGACAATGGTGTCACTCTACTTGGAATCAATTTAGTGTTATTAAAGAAAAATAAAAAAATTAAGTAAAGGCATGTCTGAAATTCTCTTTTTCTTTCTGGTTAAACTTTTATATTAAGTCTATACTTATTGAAAACTAGACATTTGTTAGTTGATGCAAAAGTATTCAGACCCATTTTTACATTTTATCTCATTGCAACCACAAAATTACATTTATTTTACTACAATTATATGTGGTGAACCAAAACAAAATGATTTGTGGTTTTCAATTTGTTTCCCACATAAACAGAGTCTGGCGTATTTATGGTCAGCCTCTATCTTGGTTTCTAGTCCTCTACAGATTTCAACAAGTTTTATTCCAGAGTCTACCTGAATTAAAACCAGTCTTTTCCAGTGTGAGCTGCCTATATCTCTAGAGCTACTATAGTTGGCTGCTTCTCTGATTATCACCGTCTTTGTCTGATTAATCAGTTAAATATAGACACCAATGTTTGCTAGTTTTCTGAATAGTATTTAACTAGACGGATCGATCAGCCCTTCATGACAAGTTCAAAGCTTTTAATATGATTTTATAACCAATCCATAAATTTCTCCACAATGTTAATCCCAGATTAAGTTTTATCATTTATCTTCTTTAGTCAACATTTGAAGCAATTGGTTGCACAGAATTTCATTTTAGGGTATTGGCATTAAGAGCAGTGAATACAAAAGGAGACCAGATTTTTAATTGTATTGTTTGTTTTTTTTCCAACAAACATGTACCATGTTCTTCTGACACTACCATGATGTGACCAAAAGCCTGAATGTTCAAGGAGTATGAAAACATTTGCAACACACATTTACAATGGGAGTTGAGATATAATGTGACTTATTTAAGGGCTTCTGGAGTCTGACATTTAACTTCCATAAAACTGTTGTCATGAATGGTTGCAGTGCAGCTGTACCTGGGACTGGAGAGAATGCAGCAGAGAAAAAACAGCAAAGAAGCGACGCAAAGTGTCAGCCATGTGCTGCTGCACCATCTCCCTCCCGATGCGCAGACAGATGAGAGCCATTAGGCTCAGCGTCTTCAGGCAGACAGCAATGCGGGTTTGTACCCCGCTGGGGAATCTACACAACAATACAGAAGTGAAAGAATCGATCAGAGGATGACTGATATCTACATCGCATGGTTTCTGATTCTATACTGTTCAGTTCAACCACAAAAAAAATTCTTTAAACTTAGACACATTTTTTTAGGAGCAAACGACAAAGAAACTGTATTTGGGATGTTTTGGCTGTACAACGTCTGTAACTGTAATCTGAAAACTTCTTGATCCACAATGTATGCATGTTGTGCTTTACCCCATTCGCGGTGTAGTAATTAGATCTAGAAGTGGAAGGAGTACATCCTGATTGATTTTCATAAGCATGTCCATTAGCGTGGTATCCGAGAGAAAGACAATGATCTTCTGGGTAAGTGCTACGGCTCCGAGCAGACTTGCTTCCTTGCGCGTGTTGAGACGCTGTGAAGACGGTGGAGACACCTGGAAAACATTTGAGAAGCATAAGCCTTTTTGGCTCCTTTTTAGAATAACTTTAGCTTAAGCCTGGGTAATATTTCCTAAAAATAAAACCTCAGATTTCTTTTTTCATACCAAAACCAGTTTTCTTTTCTGACAAATAAATTATAAATGACAAACCTGCTTTTAATTTAATCATCCCTTCTAGGAGTTAATCTGAATTCAAACTCCAAATAAATATGTTGTAAAAAACTGTTTGTAAAACAAGAGGACAAAAGGCTCTGAGTGGGCTAAAATCACTGAATTATGGAAGTCCAAGGAGTGGGTTGGTGAAAAATGAAAAATAATCAAGATTTTCCACAAATTAACTCGTCATAAACAGAAAAAGCCATTAATCGAGAAGACTGATTTTTCTCTTAGCACTGCTTGTTTGTTTTTTTCCGCTATTGTGCTTGTTTCATTTCTCAAAATCCAAGCCAGGGACAGGGGTTGCAAACTAGCAGTATCCGGCATAACATCTACTTTATAATATACATAGGACAAATATTCCCTGTTAAATAAACTAATGAAATAAACAAAATATCGTGATATTTGGGTACTCTAAAAACTAAGATTTCAAGTTGGAATACAGAATATATATATATATATTTTTTTTAGTCTTACCAGATATCCTATGTAAGGCAAGTACTGGTAGGTGAGAACAGGTTCTCCATAGAGTTGAGCTATGTATATGAGACAGTCTAAAACAGGGCCTGCTGTTTGATCACCAACAACAGGTTTTTTCTCATACACACTGCCCATTCCCACACTCTCCAGCTGGCTTTCCACAGATGGAGGGGAAACAAACTGGTGATTTTCAGATCCTGTAAAGAAATAGTAGTTGATGTAAAATGGAGACCATTTCTGTTGATATTGAAATAAGGCAGCAAACATGTTTGATATAATGAATTCACACACCAATGTAACAGTTTGTGAGCAGTCTCAGCAAATTTCTGGCAACATATCGAGACGTCACTGTTGGTCCGAGTTTTGCTGATAGCCATCGAACCATTTTGCAGACTGTATCTGTGAATAGCAACACAATTAAAGCATTAAACATTACACAGCAATAAAAAAAAAGAAAAAGCTAGGAACAGGTTCATTACTGGCTCACCTAAAAGAATCTTTTGCTCTTTCTCCTCTGACTCCTCTGATGGATCTCTGTCGTCTTCCTCTTCCTCCTGATCATCTACAATTCCTTTGTCAGTCTCATCAAGTCTCATCCCGTTAGTCTCTCCTTGAAGAGTTGTGAGAGTGGAACCTGAATCTGTGAGGTCAAGATTGAGGGACGCTCTGTGAACTGTCCCCTCCTTCCCATCGCTGGCTAGCTCTTCTTCCTCTAACTCACCGATTTCCTCTCCCTCACTAGCATGTTTCAGGTCCTGGCTGCTATCTGCAGATTTCAGACTCGCTCTGTCCCTCATGGAATCATCACCCAGAGAGAGTTCACTTGTGCTGCTTTTGTCACTTAATTTCCCCACACTTAAAGATTCATGATCTTGATCCTTGCTTGCAGAGTTCTGGTTTTGCTGCTTCCCACCACCAACACCGTCTCCACTGTTGACATAAAATTCATTCTGAAAGTCCTCAGCTTCTGAAAGAAACACTTGGTCATTGAGACTGATGCCAGAGGAATAGTCAACTAGTCCGGTGTCTCCGACAAGCCCAACTCCTCCACTCACCCCATTGTTACTGCCCATGTTGCCACCGACAGACGCAGATGATGACCGTGCTTTGCCATCCTGGAAGTCCTCTTCCTCCTCCTCTCCGAGGTTACAAATGCCAGTTCTCAGGCCTTTAAAACCTTCTCCACCAGTGCCCGAGCTTTCGAAGCCAGTTAGAACTTGCAGCACATGTGGGAGTAGGCTTGAGAGGAAGGCCTGGAGACCAAGCCTCATAATCAGCTGAAGGACAAAACAGTCAGTGTAGAGATAGAAACGTCCTTTGAGACAGTGGGGGTTTTCATAAACGTTAATCAGCGGCTTTAGTAAATACTTGTTTGCATTTCTGGGACCTAAGACTGTAGAGATGGGCTCAAAAAGGTACCAAGCAGCATAGACCGCAGTGGACTCCTCAAGCATGAGGGCTAGAATGAAGGGCAAGAGAATCTCAAGACCTTCAGCAGTGATGTTAGTCTGCAACAGTGCTTCAAGCTGCTGCCACAGGTGGAAGACAATGTCTCTTCCCTGAAGGCTACACATAGTACCCATCTTGCCGTGGTAGGAGAAGATAAAATCATGAAGTGCAGCAAAATAGGAAGGGAAGGGAAAAGGACTAATGATGGAATTCAACAACTGGTGAGGGCTTGGAGGAGGGAGGCCATCGTAGATAGGGTCATAATTGAAAACAAGAGGCTCTGGGCAAACTGGTTCTTCTCTATGTGCTACTTTAGCATGCTTTTCTAAGAGCAACAAGGACTCAAGAGCATGGTGCAATGACAGAGGCACATCACGGAGGTTTGCAGAGCACAGCTTGATGACGGCCTGGAAACGCTGTCTGAGTGGAGTGTCTGCTTTCAGGCCTCTAAGTTTGGCGGCATAGAATATCTCTGCAGTGAAAACACCGAGTGCCTGCACATCTCTTTGGAAGAGGTTGGTGAGAGAAGGTCCAGTTTCAGTTTTCAAACCCTCTCTTCTTGAGACAGAAGATGTTGAAGGATGCAAAATTTCAGCATGAAGACTTTTTACCAAGAAATTATTTAACTTCTCCAGTTCTTCTAATGGTTGCAATGGGCTGAAACCTTCAGGTAGAATGATTTTGACTTCTTCTGTGTTGGCAGTAGTAACGTTTTCTCCATGTTTTTTGTTCACTGAGCCACCTTTTTGTAACATTGCACTTCTTAAAGCAGGAGCTATGCCACTTGAGAAATCATTTGTCAGTGGACTTGGAGACTGAGATGCATGTGCTGTGCGCTCGCTGCTAATTTTACCTCCCCCTGTGCCGATAGTTGGCAGATTGACAGGACAAGGTATAGAGGTGGATGAGCCAGTGGAAGCTAACGAGTCTATAGCTTCTGTACCTTGTTCAAGATCATCATCCTTATCTGCCGTGGTCCAACCAGAGGACTCGCACCCTTTGGATTCTGGTATCATTCCATCCACAGTGTCGACAACGGTGTCAACAGAAGGGATGTGTAAGGAAGGCACATTAAGAGCAGCAAGGCCAAGAATAGGAGGTTCTGCTGGGGCATATTGGGAAGCAGATAAGCGCGGTGGGTGGGGCTGGTCAAATAGCTGAACTACACCATAGGTAGTCAGATTTGTGTGGTTGTCCACAAGGTGTAGGCACACATTCTTGGCCTTGATAGCTTCTTTACCTGACAGCTTATAACCAAACGTGAGATCTATCCAGTGATGCAAATGCTGGGAGACATCTCTGCTCTCCAGAAGGTCCCGATGGACCTCAATAAACTCTTCACATGACTTGCACCAAGAAGGCACATCCAGATCAGGCATGTCTGGGTGGATTGAGCTGAAAATGGATGGATCTGTGTAAAATTCTGGAATGCATTCATCAGGAGTCCAGCTCTGCATGCGCTCCATAGTCGCTGGATATTCATTAGGCTCCCACTGTGACCTAACATGGCTACAAAGCACTGACTTGGGAGTCTGTCTGGCTTTGTAGACATAGTAGGTAATGTCTGACAGCACATCAGATATGTGATGAGGCACATGCAGGTGCTCAGACTGTGCAGCACCTCCAACACCGACACTGAGATCTCCACCTACCCCAATTCCATTACCCGTTGCAGCTGCCAATGCCTCTTTGGTCATCTCATATGTGAAGTCCAGCTGCTTGTCCCCCTTGTTGAGCCTGAACTTTGACCTCCTGAGGTCCCGAAATTTCCCAAAAGGGACAGTAAAATCCACAACCCAAGGTAGCACTGGGTGATAGTTAGGATCCCCTTCCCGCCGTCCGGCCAACCTGTTCAACTCCATCAAGTAATGGAAGTTACTGACTCGTCCATGAACCCAATCCAGAACCAGTGTCTTCAGCTCATCAAAGCAGTCTTTACACAGTCTATTGTTCTCTTGGCTCAAACACTTAATTTCTGTTGGCAGGGCATTTTTTGGTTCTTGGCTTACACGATCATCCCTGTCTGCCTCTTCTGATCCCAGGTCCTCATAATGAGAAAGGTTGAGTTTGAGATGGCTGCAGAGTTGCTCATCGACTGCTATGTCCTGAAGAGACAGCTCTCCACAAGAAAGGCCCGCTGTATGGCATGCCCGCATAGCTACTAGGACCTGGTAGATGATAAACAAGACTTTGGCATGACTGTTGGCAAGCTTTGCTGGGCTGAAGGACACAATGTCGTGAAGTGAATACTGAGTGTACGGTAGAATCACATACATCATTTCTGCCGTCTCCAGCAGACATTCTGCAGGCAGGACGTTAGGGCAAAGATTGTCTGACTGGGACTTTGAAAAGCAGGATGAGCTGGGTGGCAAAAAGATGTCTTTTTCCTTCTCTCTGGCTGGAGAGAGGGAAGGTGAACCTTTGTCTGGTGAGATAAACGTCAAATTGAAGAGTTTCTCCAGTGCGTGGCGTACTGCATCTACAGCAGTAATATGCATTTGCTCACTGGGGCCTGTATATGCTTGCACAAGTTTGTAATGAGCTTCTCGCCACAGATTTCTAGGGGAAAAGAAAAAATAGAGAAAAGACCAGAAAGTCAATAAAAACCGTGTCTTGTAAATGTGTATTACTCCATGAAGATATTTAATTTACAACTTTCATACATTTCCATAGAAGAAAAATCATTGCATACATCATTAACTGTCTTTAAGTAATCGTGCCCTTGACTGTAAGAAAACATTTAAAGAACAAGATTAACAAAATATATTAAATTTTGAGTTAAGTATGCTAAAAGACAACTGTACATTATTGCAGGTCAGAAGCTCACACAAATGTTTAACGACCATATTGTAACTTCATCAGTGGTGTATCTTATATACAAAGTATATCCATATGAATAAACAATAATGGTTATATATTTATAGCTATAAATGTGTGGTTTATTTGCAACTTGGAAAGGGGCCAATAACATGAAATTCAACACAATCATAAATGAAAACTTCCAATTAGAAAAGTATTTCCAATTTAGATACCCAACAATTGATATTTTTATTAACATGATATATTTACAATTTAGAAATGTATTTGAAATACAAAATGACTTCTTTACTGATTAAATTAAGTAGGTCACTAAAGACACTTTAAAAAGTACTAATATATTTGTTAGAAAATTATCTCTGGATCACAAACCTTTTAATTTGGCCTAGTTCGAACACTGAAGCAGAAATGAGATTTTACTGTACCTGACATTGTGCTGCGACACACTCTGCATGGTTTTAGCATACGAGTTCTGCGAGAGCAGTTCCATTTCACGATGGCACGGATCCCTGGCCAATCTGTAGCTCAGCTTGCTTTTCCTCAGACCCTGAATGCACACTCGTGTCCAGCCAGGTGGCAGCTTTGTCTGTGAAGACCAGAGGTGTGTGGAGATTTCTGTCGCGCTGCTGCTTTCAAAGCGAGCACAGCGCAAGACCCTCTTCTCCCTGAGGCCCATCACCCAGCGAGTAGGGACTAAGGCTACGAGCTCTCCAGGACGGGGCCCCTGGCCCTGCTGCCGCCGGTCAACTCCCAAGTCTCGCTCCACTGCCTGCATCACCCCATCCATGGTGAGTATTTAAATGCTGGTTAGCAGTTGCACTCTCACCACAGTTTCTCCCACTAGCTACAGGATTCAGAGCTCCATGGAGAAAGCTTTTAGAGCCGAGCCGGTCTCCTTTTACCCCTGCAGAAACGGAAGACAAAAGAGAAATACGACAAATATGTGAAAAAGGTACCAACGATGATTTTAAAGATCAGTAAAAGTACCTTAGAATTAACTTTGACAACATACAGACACTCTAAAATGTGAGCTCTTTAATCAAGTCTCTGTTGGGAAAGCAGTATCTAGCATCCAAGCAGCATGCAAGAATATTAATGGGAAGTCGAGAGGAAGAAAAAAGTGCGGGACGAAAATTGTATAAAAACATATAGTTATATGACATATCTGGGGATTAGGCTACATATTTTTGCACTCCTTGTGTTAACCCACTTCCAAAGAAAGTCTTGTCAGGGTTAGGAAAAATTGGTAGACTACTGATCAGTGGTTCTTTTTAGATTAAGCTAACTTTTGTATTTCACTTGGAAATCAACCCCCACCTACTGGTGTTGCATACACTGTTAACACAGATGTATACCAGGATAATTTAGAGTAGTTAATACTTCCATCTCCTGAGAAGAATTGCAGGACTTATTTTTTTAGCAGGACTTGGCACCTATCCAGTCTGCCAAAGGAACCAATGCCTTCTTTGAATGAGAACTGTATCATTGTGTTTGACTAAACAGAAAGCTTTCCTAATGTAAACCTACTGAGAATCAATGTGATATCAAATGTCAAGAGGAAGATGACAAGACACCAGATTCAATAAAATAAATGACCTAAAGGTTTCTGTTAAAGCAACCTGGGTTTTCCTTACCACCTCAGCAGAAACAAAGGCTGATGGTTTCCATGCCGTGATGCACTGATGTAATCATTAATCCAAAAAGGATCCCCAACCAAAAATTGAGTTTGTTACATACTTTCGAGCAGGCTAGCATTTCTGTTTTTAATTTTTTTTTAATTCATATTAGCATTCTAATTTTAGCATAAGCCATCACATCAAATGTAACTGAAATAAATTTGAAGTTAATCACTCTGTTTAATGAATCTAGATCTTCTTCTTCACTTTTAGAATAAAATTGCTGATACTGGTGATATTTTAGCCTATTGACATGCATTTGCATTAAGATCTTTGCACTTGGCCGTGAAGAGAAATGGTCAAACTTTGCAAATGTGGGGCAAGATACTTTCCGTTTCTTAGAGATAAGTAACTTTAAAACATGATCTGATGCCAATAAAAGAGACGAATAAAACTTTAAGTCCAAGGTCTTGTCTTGCATAACTGCAGTAGCTCCTGATTAGCAACCCATCTATTTAAACTAAATTAGATGTGTTTAAATAACTGCCTCCAAATTTGTCTGGAAAAACCTGAAGGTACTTCAGCACAATGAAAGTTCTACTCACTGCATCTGACCTATAGAACATCTCTGCATACTTCAAGCAACATATATGCGTTGACCACTAGACAATACCCACCAAAAATTACCAATAGTGCAAACTTGATATACTTCTAAATCATTGTTGAGTAAACGTTAAAATAAAGCACCTACAGCGAGCTGAAAGGATGACAAGTCTTAAGAATTTTAGGGAAGTGAAGCTAGCTATCACGTAGCTAAACAAAGAGGCTAACGTTACATCAAAATGAGCTACAAGATAACACTATTAAGTCAGTTGCGAACAAAATAGACGAAGCACTTTAAATGTTAACCCCACTGTAATTACAGACACCAGCAATTGCGCTAACTCCTCAACGCTTAGCTCACCTCTCACCACTTGTAGCAGTTGACAGCTAGTTGGTGCTGAGCTAACTGTGTGTCCCCGCTTCACGCATGATGGCTCTGTCACGCTATGAACCCGAGACACACTGCGAAGGTAGCCGAGCTTGCTTCATTTTCCAGCGTTTTTCCAGACGTGAGTACGGACAAAGAGATAGACGGACGGACGGCCGAGAGTCAGTCAGCCGACAGTGTTTTGTTGTGAGCTAGTCGGAGCCATATTTCAGAAACGGCGCCTCACGTGACACAGCACCAGCCCTGTCTCATGTGATTCCAGCTGCTGCCCTTTAGCAGGCAGGATCAGCTTCGTCAATGACACCCATTCAGACGTCTCCGAGGAAATAAAAGAAGCTATTCATGCCTATCTAATTTAGTTTAAATCTATGTTTTTGTTGTTGGTTCGTTTCTTTGTATGTAATCTAGTTTTCTTCTTTTCTCCCCCCGCCTTCTTCTTCTTCTTTTTTTGTTTCTTTCACTTACGTGGAAGCAGTCCGTGCTGGCACTTTTTCCAAGTTGGGAAGATTTTTGTTATCGACCCCATATTTGTCGATATCAAAATAATATATTTTGTATATATTATATACAAACTATATAAGCCTTATATATATTATGTAAAGCCTCTTTTTTTAGTAATAAACAAATAAATAAATATACAAATATTTAAACAAATAAATAAGTCCAGATAATAATAGTCATGAAACACAATTGCATATGAATTAATTTGACGTAGTAAAAAGGAAAACAAGCTGTATCACGAGGTAAATGCACAGTAAATTATTCAAACAACCTTTATTAACGGAACCCTCTTCATTGAGTCAGGCGTAACACAAATTGTTTAAAAAAAAAAAAGATATATATTTAACCGACATTCACATAGCATGATTGAACTGATTAAACCAATAGCTATGTTATCAAATCACAAGTGTGGATTTTAGGTTACTGCCAATCCAAATAATGTTTATTGTGTTTATGTAGTTGTGCAGAAAATTAATACATTCGTGATTATTAGCTGTTTGAAGATATGAGCTGCATTGAAAAATAGCACCGGTGAATTTCCTTTTTTTTTTTTTACTTGCAATTAAAGAGTAACAAATTAACAGTAATTTATTACCGTCGAAGGTCCTTTTGTACTCACCTGATTTAAATTCTCCAGGTTTTGACTATACATACATTTGAGGCTCAGCCAAACGGCTGTCGTTCTTATGTTAAACACTGGAGGGTGCTGCAGGTAAATCTTGACGTTTTATTAATAACATAAATTGTGTCCATTAGGTCTGTGGACACTTTAAAGTCTATTTTGAATTGGATTTTTATTTATTTATTTATTTTTATCTTGAACAGAGTGGGAACATATACAAGAAACTTGGAACTATTTAAAAGCCAGTAATGTAATGATGTAATTTTTTTTTCTGTGCAGTTAACAATCTAAGGTTTTGTGGTCATTCTGACTATTCTTCCATTTAGCACTTTCTGTAAAAGTGAAAAAGTGTCAAAATGAACAAACAGGAAGAAAAAAAGAACTTTATATACACTTTAATTAGTGTACTTTGTTATTTGTGTTTATTCTTAAAGCAGTCACTGGCTTCACATAATTAAATGTGCTAAAATGTGCTTAAATTTAATCTTTTTCTTTTCCCAAATAAGATAATTGTGATTTATATTCATTTTTTTCTTTTACATAGAATAACCTTTTGAAGTCCTGGTTCTGATAAATATCTCTGGTCTGAATTAAATCCAAACAGGATCCAGAACCTTCTTCTAATAATAGTGCCCTGGATTTAAATAATAATAATATAAAAAGCAAAGACAAACCTTTACACTTTAAACATGTTTTTCAAGCTTTCTGAGACATTAAATGGTAAAAGGCGCCTGACTGGGGTGTTGTGTGAGTTTTGTCCACAAGGTGACAGTATAATCTTGCATACAAACTTTAGTTCAGGTTTCAAAGTGAAGCTTCCTGTCTTCACAAAATGTTCATATCAGTTTCATATTTACTGCAAAAATAATAACTCTGACATATATACTTCCATTTTAGTGTCCTCTAAATTTAATCCCAAGATTTAGTAGATCTTTAGTAAGGATGTACTAAAGATCTTAAATACTTTTTTAAATGGAAGTAAACTAATTGAATTATAGAAATTAGCTGTGCTTCTTTAACAAACATTTTTGGATATTAATTTGATCTTCAGTCACGTTGACATACTGGCAACCTGTGCAGTGTGGGTGTGTAAACACTGAATAGATCACCATGAAGTCATTTAGTCTTTGGATATTTTTGGAGTTTACATAGACTAATGTTTTCAAACTTTATTTTTGTTGATCGTGATGACCGTCCACTTCCAGCTAATGAAAATTTTATATTTAAGATTAAAACATTACATCAGAACAACGAATGTATGTATATATCATTTATTTAACCAGGGGGGGAAAAAACTAATTGAAATGAAAAAAATCTTTTCCATGAGTGACCTGGCCAAGACCGTGTCATGAAACATACAACAAATCAACAACAAAATACACAACAAAGAGAAATGACATAATTACTCACCAGGGCAGAGACAGAAGCCAAGTGATGGGGTCTCTTAGTCCAGTTTCCCAAAGGTATACAAGATCATTTCCAGTCATTCTGCAAATGATTTCAGGTGGAAAATTGAAGAATCTTTTTTACCAAGTTCAGTTCTGCAACGGCAGACCACATTTCTGAATTGGAAAAAAAAAATAAAAAAATCAAAGCAGAAATGTGGGCTGAATGAAGATTATGTATTTTACCATCAAAACACTGACATGTAAGTCGATGGGTCCATGGCGCCACCAGCGTTCTCATGACAGTTAAGGGGCTAAAGGCTATTACTTTCACAAAATATATACTCTAAATTTGACAGACAAGTCTCATCAGAGTGCATGTTAATTCTACTGAACATGAATGAACTTGGTAGAAGTCTATCAGCATCCCACATGTTGGTAACATTTTTCTGCCCTATCTTCAAAAAAATTCTCCAAATTTAACAGATTCCAAGAACATCCACAGTCCTCCTCAGGTCATTGCTGAGACTTTAAATGGATTTGGTTCTGGACTCTGCTAAGGCTATGGGGAAAATGTATGTTTTCTTCTTTTGAAGCCATCTTCAAGCTCATTTGTAATTAATGTGATATTGAAAAATAAAATAAAATCCCATCTTCACAGTAAGGTTTCCAGCAGACACCTGTAGGGTTTGCATAAAGACAATTTCAGACCATGGTCAGAACATAAAAGGTAAAATAAGGTCATTTTATTTGTATAGCACATTTTTAGCAACAAGGCAATTCAGAGTGCTTTACATGAACTAGAAGGAAATACAACAAAACAACAAACCAAAGGAAAGAGCAAAAGAAGAAAAAAAAAAAAGTCGAACCCCATGTTTAAGAACAAGTAATCTTTGTTGATCTATTACCTTAGATCAACATTCCTTAGATAATGTTGATCTAAGGCAGTGTTTCTCAACCCTGGTCCTCACCGCCCCCTGTCCTGCATGTTTTAGGTGTTTCCCTTCTGCCACACACCTGAATTGTATCTCTGGGTGATTAACAGGCTTCTGCAGTACTTGAAGTCATGCAATCATTTGAATCAGCTGCTCTGGAATAGAGGCACATCTAAAACATGCAGAGCAGGGGGGCGGTGAGGACCAGGGCTGAGAAACACTTATCTAAGGTAATAAGTAGTTGCTCTAGATAAACTAATCAAAATTTCTCTGAATTATAAATTTGCTCTAATTCTAAAACAGAACAGTCCCACACAAGATCTCGTAAGATTTTCACCAAAACTAGGCATTTAAAAAAAAAAAAACATAAATTGCTTCTCTTTTGCAACTTCCCTCTTTATTTTAGGCACACAGAAAACATATCAGATTTTTCTCTTTTAGACAACACAACCTAAACTTGCTGTATCTTCTGCAGCATCTTTAGAAGGATTTCACATACCTTGCACAGAATCAAAAACCGCTCAGGGTTTTTGACTCTGTCATCCAATATTTTCTCAGAATGCTGAAGACTATCTAAATATTGAGGTTTTTCTGATGTCCTTCTCCTGACTGATACATTTGTACAGTGAGATTTTGTTTTTCCAATTTAACAACTTTTATATCAGAAAGTTCTGTGAGATAAAATATTTTTCAAGGGAGATCCAGTGAAGAGGCACAGCGTTGAACAGTATGCAGAACAATAATTTAAACGGTACGCACATTTAAAATACTATAAAATCAAACTAAATAAAAATGTATAAGAATAGAGCACAATTGCAAGAGTTAAAAAATAATATCTTTATTATTTCAGTACTTTCTAACCTCTGCAAACTGTGGTTTTAGCTACAGCACGTCAAAGAGCATTTGTCAGCGTGGCTCAGCCAGGACAGCAGAACCTTACTTCAGATTCATCAGATTCACTATAATTGATGACAGCAGTTAAAACATAGCAGGTAAATGCTGAAATGAATTAAAAATGTGTTTTAGCAAAGTAAAATTTCGAGGGCGCTAAAATTTGTGACGAGGTTATTGCAGTTTCCTACTACAGAACCATTTTGACAGTAGTTCGTACACTCACACTGTATGTTTGCAAAGAATATAACACACACGTGTCAAAATCAAGGCGCGGGGGCCAAATTTGGCCTGCCATAGCATTTTATGTGGCCTTCTAGACTCCAAATTACATCAATAACTCTCTCCAGTTTTTCACAAATCCACAAAGTTTGTGCAAAAATTCACACAAAATTCAACAGATTCCCACTTTTTTCTCATTTTGCTGACATTTTTTTCTCAAAATTGGCCAACAACACTGGGTTTAAGTGACTGCTGCCTCAGCCTCACTCACACCTCATAGTCATAGACTGTGACTTGATGTCAAGTCACAGTCTATGACCGACGCAGCGATTTATGAAAAGTCACATTTAACATCATACATTAGCGCAAATATCGTAGAAATTCCTTCCAAAAAATTCTAAATTAGGACTGAAAAATCTGTGATTTTGACTGCAAAAAAGAAAAAGAAAAACAAACGCAAAATCTTGGATGGATTGACCAGTGTGAAAAGATGTTCAATATAACACTTATTAAATTCTGAAACCGCTATTTATTGATATTTTAGCAATTTAATGGGTTTTATCAATACATTCTGGCACAGCTGCCCCTTTTAAGAACATTCAGATTTTTGATACGACTCAAAATGAAAATTAGTTTGACACTCCTGATATAATGGGTGGACAATACATATTTTAATATTTTAAGCAAAAAAAAAAAAAAGATGTAAAGCAGCTCAGGAGCCAGTACAATATTCTGGTTGCTACTGACTCATGGAAAATCTATTCTTACGGACGGGAGGGGAAAGTTCACCTGAACTGTGTCAGTGTATTTATATCAGTTGTGTTTGGATGTAAAGTGCGCTTGTGGCAAGTTGAGTGTGTAATGGTGTTTTTTTTAAAAACCAAAAATCCAAGCAAAAGGTAGAAATAAAGCAAATTCTACCCAATTTCAGACAGTAGACCGTCCAAAATGAAACGGCCGGCTGCTGCTTCGCATTTCATTCGGCCTGGACGTGGTGTTTATGCACAACCGCAAGAGGTTTGAAACCCTAAATTACAGGCGCATAAATTAAAAGCTTCCCTCGTCCGAGCATACCACCAATGCAAAATAATTACTGTCAGCACCTTTACAGTCAAAGATGCAGCGGGAGAACATGACATTCTTTGGTTTGGTATATCATGTTCAACTTTTCTTTTCTTTTCTTTTTTTTATTTTGTTCTGCTGCTGGTGAAGTAAAATAAAGACAAAAAAAAGCTGTGTTAAAAGTACATGCAAAAGTGCACTTTTCCCTAGAGCCAATCAAATTCTGATTATGTGTCTCTTGAATCAATTTCCACTGATTTCCTTTGGCTTCCATGAATACTGGATTTGAAAGCTGCGTAAATGATAAATCTGCCCATATTTATGCTGTTTTTGTAACATTTTTATTTTATCACTTCAGAACATATTGCTAAATTTAACATGCTAGCTTTCTAAAAAAAAAAAAATCACATTTTAGAAAACTAGAATTGCGGTGAAACGTGTAAGGAAGTGGAGGCAACAACGAGACTCAAATCTCCTGGACAGCTTTTAAATATAGCAGCTCTGTGAACACTCGCTTGTTTTTGTCGACAGGCTGACAGTCTTTTTTACATGGATGAATGTAAAATGATGTCTATTGTGGTGTCTTTTTTTTATTGTTTTCACGCACAAGTTCTATGACAAAATAAGTTGGGCAAAATGAAAGTAAATTGATGTTTTCAGAAAAAGAAAATTTTTCCTGATAACACGTGACTCTCATACTGTACTGGCGACGACTCTTCTTAAGAATCCTCCCATTTTCTCCATTAATGTGATAATGATGATCACATTAGTTCACAGCTATTCATGGATTAATGACATAATACTGTATAGTGACAGAGATGACCACCCACGTGAAGTCATGAAGTGACCAGTGCACTGAATCGACTACATTACAAATTCCTGACAGCGATCCAGAAACAAGATGATATTGCAGCATTAAAATGTGTCATTGTGTTGATTGTAGTCCCAGATTACTTATCTAATAGTTAGAAAAGATGTTCAGCTTAGCAAAATGCCTTGCTTATTATTTTTTTATTTGACTATTGCTTAGTTTGTAAAAAAAAAAAAAGAAAAGAAAAGAAAAATACTGGTAATTGATTTAGCAATAAAACACAGATTAAATAATGAGCAGAGTTAATGCAAAAATAAAATATCTACCTTTTTGTGTACCTGAAGATTACAACACTTATTTGAAAAAAAAAAAAAAAAAGACTGAAGTAAAAAAAAGAAAGTTTATTTTAAAAGAAAAAGGAAGGTAAAGTGTTTCTTTCTTGACTCTAAACTTTGAGGTCATTAAGTTCAAGGTATGCACATTTCTCAAGAAGGTAAAGGCATTAGTTTGGATCTGCCAAGGCCATGTGTAAGGCATCAGAAGACCCGATACTGGGTAGATCAAAAGCTCATTATTTTTTTGAGTGTTTAGGATCAAGGTACTCGCATGCAAAGCGTATCTCAAAGATAATTCACGATGATTAACGCTGACGTACGTTTAAATACAAATCGCATTTGGTATTAATTTCTAAACCTTTTGGTGTTTTTACCTGAAAAAAAAATAAAAATTCTAAATGTGTACCTTTTTTTTTTTTAACTTGCTTTTTTTATTTGGACCCCACTGACAAGTACAAGGAGAAGAACCTTTATGTGCAGTGACAACCCAGCACACGTGGGTTGATAACCTTGTGTTAAATACCACACTTTTGCTCTATTTGCTCAGAAATTCAAAACAAAAGTGAACGCCATAATCTCACAGAAAGGCAGTTGTTCTCAGCATGGTAACAAGCTGACCGTTAAAGTGCACACAATGATAACTACACTACATATTTTATATATATATATATATATATATATATATATATATATATATATATACACACACACACACACACTGCTCAAAAAAATAAAGGGAACACTCAAATAACACATCCTAGATCTGAATGAATGAAATATTCTCATTGAATACTTTGTTCTGTATAAAGTTGAATGTGCTGACAACATATATATATATATATATATATATATATATATATATGGAATTTAGCACATATTTTATTATACCCTGGCTAAATTTGCAGCTTTCAAGGACACTTGAAATGTTTCAAAATGTTGTTTTGTTTGTTTGTTTGTTTTTTGTGCGTGTCTTTGCTGTGGAAAAACGTGCAGCTAAAGTGGATTCACTTATTTATTGTGAATCATCTACACCACAAAATTTATTAATAAGTAACACCTATATTACAAAATTTAAATCATTTTCCTCCTCTGTTTTTTAAACCAATGTGTCATAAATGTGAGTGTGTGTGTTTTTTTAATACTACTCCCACAATTAGCTTAAAATTGTTTACTCACCTCTTGACACTGCCTGTGTGCTTATGCACACAGGCAGTGTCATAAGGGTTGATAGAGTCTTATCATCATGGATAAACTGATAACATTCAGATAACTGTGAAGAAATGCATTCTCCTTATTTTTTTCCCCCTCCTTCTTCTGATTAGACCGAATCAGCACTTTCTCTGCAGGTGATCAATTTGGAAATGGTCTTATTAAACAGTGTGCAAAAGAGTACACTAATTATGCGGAAAACTCACTCTGCTGTTGACTAGGAAGGCCCTTAAAAAAAAATCTCTCTCACTCTCAAACTCTCACTCCTCATTGTGATTCGGCTCCCTCTTTCTCTCCTTTATTCGCTGAGGGACTCTCCTCCCTCTCCTCCCCCCTCCTTTCCCTCTCTCCCTCCGTGTGTCAAATTCTCGACCCATGGTGCTCAGGCTCCCTGTTTCTCAGTTTTCCTCCAGGATGGGTTTCTTCAGGTTCCTCAGGTCTGTTAAGAACGACTGTATCCTCTTTTTAACTCCGTGCGCTCTCCTTCCTCTGCCTTTGGTGATCGGGACATCGGTATGTACTGATTTGATGTGTCAATAGATGGTGCACTGACTAATAAAACTGTTTCAAAGAAAAAAGAAAATGTCAGGACAGAACGTTGTTTTGCTTTTCTGTTTTTTTTAGCAATTGAATGAATAAAATACAGCAGAGATGGGATGGAAAAGTTCCCTCTTCGTTTATTGTTTTTCGGGGGGCGCGGAGGGGTTGCACCTGTTGTTACGCACGAGCGCTGTGCGCGAGGCTCCCGGAGGCTCCGCGGTGCACCCCACGGTCCTGTTGTTTTAACTTCGTATTTTTGTCAGTATCAACTGTCAAGTGCAGCCGTGGGAACACGCAAAGTCAAAGGGGTTCTGTCCACATCGCCACCTCTACTTGTGACAGGGACACATACGGTCTGCAAACATGTTATGACAGCAGGGATGGACTTTAATAATGCGCAGCGACCACAGGCAGGAACACAAATTAGTTTTGGACCAGCAAACACTCGCCTATTTCTTCTGAGAGCAACAGAGCAAAATATTTTAAGTGTTTTAATTGTTTAAAATTGTCTGATTAACAGGTAAAATAATATTATTATGTGCCGCTTGAAAAAAAAAACATAAATTATTAAAGGGTCACTTAAATGTGTATGTTTAAAGTTGGGAACAAAACTGCGAAGTTGTGAGAAGGCAAATGTCCATTTATGGACATTGACTTTTGGACTTTCTCCCAAAAGTCAATGTCTTGAGTCTAACACGTTTAGTCCTCTGTATGCATTTGGTGTTTGACATTTTTAGGGTTTTAATTATATGAACGTTTGTAATGTTTGCAGATGACAAATATTTTTTGTAAGGTAAGGTAATTTTATTTATATAGCACGTTTTCAGCAACAAGGCAGTTCAAAGTGCTTTGTGGTCATTTAAATTTAAAAAAAAGTTACCCGATATTAAAGAAAGAGATAGTTTGACACTGACAAGTTATCACTGAAACTATACAGAGCTCCTTCACTGACAGTCTGCTGCATCCTAAGTGCACAAAGGAGCATGATAGGAGATCCTTCCTCCCAGTAGCTGTTAGACTCTGTAACCATCACAGCTCCCAACAAAACCAGTAAGTGCTTGCATCCCTCCTGGTATTTGAACAGTTTTACAGCCCATTATACTTCACTTTGTTTCTATATATTTAAATTATTTTTTATTTTTGTGTTACCATGCATTCCTCAATGCTGCTGTTACACCTGGCTTTCCCTATGGGACAATAAAGGATATTTATTGTACAGATGTAAGGGGAAACAGTTTTGCAAAACAAAAAAGTAATATCAAGTAATATCAAAATACTCATGATGATCATAAGAACAAACTATGTTTAACATCAATATTATTAAAATTAACTGATCTGCTTAAAGTTTGATCAGCATAAAATTGTGTGGCTTTATGCTTTTTATATATATATATATATGTGTGTGTGTGTGTGTGTATGTATATTCATATACATGTTCAAATTGTTAAGTATAAGCATGGAGCCACAATCAGAGTTTAAATAATTTAGTGGGCATTGCAGAACATGAACTTTGAGAAAAAAAAAAAAAGAATAAATATTGATATAATTCAATATGGTGTAGCATATGTACATAATTTAATGTTTTTATCTATTTATTACATTGTGGCACTTTGAGCACTACATAACTTTCTGCGAGGTCTGCAGTGGGAAAATGTTTGTGTAATATAAATGCATGGATATGTCATAACTTTAGTTAGTACTAAAGTTACGACTTTAGTTATTACTTTTGGATCTAAAGAACAATCGAGTGTCAGCATATATAAATATTTTTCTCTTGTAAAGCACTTTGACCAGTCTTGTTGCAGAAATGTTCTACACAAATAAACTTGACTTGTGTGTGACCAGAAAGAATAGATCACTCTAATCTTCACCCTTTGAACCATCATAACATCCAATTTAAATGTTTGTTGCTTTTTATTGGTGATTTTGTCTGAGAAGTTTTAAACCAAATTAGCCATTGTACTGTAAAAATATACCTGTTTTTTTTTTTTTTAGTTTTACATGACTTTATGGGTTTTCTATACAGGAGGCAGAATGTGCGTATGTGATCATCTTGATGGCGGTGTACTGGTGCACTGAGGTACTTCCACTGGCTGTGACATCACTTCTCCCAGCTGTTCTTTTCCCTTTGTTTGGCATAATGCAGTCTAAAGATGTAAGTCAAACAACAGGCAGAAATCTGGTTTTGAAAAAAAGAATTAATTTGCCAGAAATTGAATCAACTCCCATATGATCTACCATTCCCAGGTGGGCATGCAGTACTTGAAGGACACCAACTTGCTGTTTGTGGGAGGCCTGCTGGTCGCCGTGGCGGTGGAGCACTGGAATTTGCATAAACGCATCGCTTTAAGGGTGCTGCTTCTCGTCGGTGTGCGTCCAGCGCTGTGAGTAGCTCGCCGACAGACTCGCATCCACCGTCTTAATCTTTCAGACCTACATGTCCTAAGCTTATCTAATCGGCTATCAGAAGAGCAAGTATACTGAAGATTAGGGCGCTATGTTCAAGGTCTTTACTGCATCGTAAAACTTTGTCACTGTGGTGATAAAACACATCCTAAGTTTACGACTTCAGTTCCAAACAACTTTAATTTTTCAATTTTGTAGGAATACGAGGCTAAATTCACCACTCAGTGGCTAGACAAGATGCTGGGGCATCATAGGACACGTTTACTGGTTTGTTTTGTTTTTTTTTGTCTTGTTTCTGCAAGGTTGATGCTGGGTTTTATGGGTGTCACTGCGTTCTTGTCGATGTGGATCAGCAACACGGCTACCACAGCTATGATGGTGCCAATTGTCCATGCGGTGCTGGATCAGCTTAACAACAGTGACAGAGAAGTGCCACAGATCCTCAGTTCAGACGAGCATGTCCAGACATCAGACACCGACTGCAAGCCACCTGCGCAGACAGAAAAAGAGGCTGAGGGAAACGGTGAGTGATTGTTAAATAGGGTGGCATTATGTGAAATCAACTTTTTTTGAGTTTACATCATCACACAAAGTTATTCCCTCATCAAAAACATACCCAGAGTGTTGCCTTGATTCTTCCTCTTCAGAGCTGCAGTTTCCAAGCTTCTGTAACTCCCCCCACTCAGCTCCTACAAACTAGCCAGCAGCAATTAGCAAACACCTGGTGGAAATGCGCATCTCCTGAGCTCCTTATACAATTTGCGTTAGGTCAGTCATCCCCAACCCCTGGGCTGCGGATCAGTACCAGTCCATGGACCAATTGGTACTGGGCACACAAAAAATAATTAAATATTCCTGTTATGTATTATCCAAGTCTAGAGGATCTTTTATTTTGAAAATTCTTTAACCGGATTCTCTTGGTTACGTCTTGCCATCGTCTTTGGAAAATTTATTTGCAAAGGGAAAAAGGCCCAGAGAAGAGACAGGAGAATGGCTTTATCCCGGTAGGTGACTCCCACATTCCAAGCCCACACTGCATGATATGCGACGACCGGTTCGCTAACGACGCAGCGAAGACTTCAAACTGCTTTGCCATGTAGAGACCAAGCACTTTGTGCTTAAGCAACACTTTGGGTGTCATTGTTTCCCATCACTCCCTGATGGAAGCGTCTTGTTGCAGAGAAACAAGCTCAGGGCTCCCATTAATTTGTTGTTATTGTGAGTTAAAATGTTCATTAAAGTAAAATGTTGGTTTTTGTTGCACATCTGTATCTTACTTTGAAGGTGTAAACGTTACCATAGCAACCAGAGTCAGAGAGTGTTAGGGCAGTGGTAGAGACGAGAGGAGTGGAGTAGAGCTTGTGAGTCTTAAGGCTTAAGTCTGGTTCACACGGCACGATTTTAGAATTGTCGGCCGATTTTCCAAACCTCTGTGACCACACACGAGCCTTGTGAACACACAAACTACTGTTCGTGCTATTGACACACAAACTAATGTTCGTGTGTCCGCGAGGCTTTTATTGCCTTGTGTATAGTGTTGTTCCAGCCACACGGCAGGAACAACACACCACACACGAACCAACTCCAGTCACGAACATCCCGATTCCAGAAGGAAATCCCGTAAAACCCCCAACATACCATACGTGAATTTAGAATAAACAAACACGGATGACGATGTAGAAACAATAGTGACAGTCTGTGGACTGATTTTAAGTGAGCTAGTGTCAGCGTCAAGTTCTGACTGAATGAATAGCCTTATCTTTATAACCTATTTGTGTCACGTTAATGATGAAAAGTTACCGGGTTTATCAACTGCGGTACCAGTTTCGCTCCAGTTCCTCTCATTATTGTTTCGGTTGATATTCCTTGTACAAAATGCTGAATAAACATTCATGCTGTTTCCACATATCATCTCTGATGTCACGAACTCTCGGTTGCGCCATGTCAGCTGTTTTGGATTCCCTTCTGTGATTATGTCACCGAGCTTTCTGATTGGCTACCTGTCACATTCAATAGGTTGCGTTCTCGCTCCCGGTCCAACATGTTGAATATGCCGGATTATAGATCGGAGCGGTCCGACATTCTACCCAACAACACACCACACACTGCAGGTTGATCGGCTACAATTATTGCCAGCGACAATCTTAGAACTTGGGAAGTTCCAAGATTGTCGTAAGGGGAAAATCGGGGCAAAAAATTGTGACGTGAACTATGTTTTAGTGGACACAACAACATGCAGAAGCCTTGTCTGACGGTTCATCCCCCCCTGGGCCGCAAAGTCTTGACCGGCCCGTGGTGATAAAAAGGTTGGGGACTACTTTTTTAGGTTACTAGAGGAGCAATGTTGTAATGACGTCCTGAAGGCAGAATTTCAGAAAGAGCAGGAGCTTTTAATGACAGAGGCCCTATTTAAAGGCATCAAGTTACAAAGAAGTATATAAATTTATATATATATATATATATATATATATATATATATACACAACATTTTTCAAACAACCCAAGGCAGCATGGTAACAAACTGTGCTACAAAATAGCACTATTTTGCCTGAAAGTACATAATATGACACCTTTGAATGTTTCAAGACAAGAAAAAAAAATGCATTCCATAATTACTGATGCATTTCTTTGCTATACTGTTTCTTATGAAGACACCTACATCTAATGTAGTCTAACATTGCTTAGCATCAAATTCTTTTTTTTTTACATTTTAAATCAGAGTTGGGCAGAACTGAAAACTCTTTTCATTCCTTCCTCTTTGTTTAAAGGCCCAGTGGTTGTGACTTTCTTAGATGCCTCAGTCGAAGTTGCCAGGCACAAGGAGGCAATGGAGAGGCGAAGAATGGGTAAAGGGATGACCTTGTGTGTTTGCTACGCTGCCAGCATCGGAGGCACCGCCACTCTGACAGGAACTGGTCCCAATCTGGTGCTTAAGGGACAAATGAACCAGTGAGTGCGTAATTATGTTTTACAACCCCAATTTTTTTTTTTTTTTTTTTTTTTACAGCACAGCTGACTCTATTTCCATGTGTCTTAAAGGTTGTTTCCTGAAAATGAAGAAGTGATTAACTTTGCCTCCTGGTTCGGATTTGCGTTCCCAAACATGATCCTTATGCTGACACTAGCCTGGCTCTGGCTGCAGTTTGTCTTCATGGGGTTCAAGTGAGTCTGACAGAAAATGCAACGTCTTTCCTGCGTTAGCATCATGTTTGACAGTAGAGACGACATGAAAATTCTGACTCCCGTGCGATTCCTCTAGTTTCAGAAAAACATGGGGCTGTGGGGCAACCAAAACAGAAAAGGAGATTGCTGCGTATAACGTGATCCGTGAGCAGCACCGTCAGCTGGGGACTATGAGTTTTGGAGAGATAAGTGTGTTGAGTCTCTTTGTTTTGCTGGTAGTCCTTTGGTTCTCCAGAGATCCGGGTTTTGTTCATGGCTGGGCTACAGAACTAAACTCCACAGCAGAGTGTGTACTTATGATTTTCATTTCTGATTTTACACATTTGCACAAATTTGTACATGAATGCAGCTGATGGCAGAATCTCCCTGGTCTTCTAACCTCACAGATATGTGACAGATGCCACAGTAGCGATCTTTGTGGCCATTCTGCTCTTTGTCCTACCCTCTGAACCACCGCGATTCTGTTCACGCAGGACCCGAAGTTTTGATACAAGTAAGGCATCATTCTAGAAAAAAAAGCTCTAGTTAAAAGGAGGCAATTTCTGTAATGTTTTGTCTCTTGTGGGTGTTTTCATTCAATCTCTAGCTACGCAACAGTCCTCTACCTCAACACCCCGACTTCTAACTTGGAAAGTTGCCCAAAAAAAGGTGCCATGGGGCATTGTACTTCTCCTTGGGGGTGGGTTTGCTCTCGCCAAGGGGAGTGAAGTAAGTAGCAAGAACAGTTACATTTCTATGTTATATTGTCACACACTGTTGTGTCAAGCTAGATTATGCTATTGACCCTTTACAACGACATCACCAAACCCCTTGACAGACATCAGAAGTGAAGATCCAGAGTATTGAAAAGAGTGACTGCAATCGTTTTCCCAAGTTATTTTTGCTAATATAGCCATGGCTTCTACTTGTTCAAGTCAAGCTAATTTATCTGTGGACTTAGCACACTTGGGGCTCATAGGCAGTGGTTTTACGGAGCGGACTTATGAGCATACAGAAATCTAGTTGCTTACCAGTATTTTTTGATGGGGGGCATTCTCTCCATGGTTACTGATGATTAGATGAGTACCTTTTCCTTAACACAGTATCTGATTGCATCTTACCGATCTTACTTGATTATGAAGTACATGAACGATAACCTTTTTATCTTGTAAAAATTGTTAGCTTCAAATCAACAAATACAGGACTGCCAATCCTTCCAACTGAATTCTGCTATCCATCGCCATCTTCTTCCCTTAACAAAAGTTATAAGATAAAAAATGACAAGTTTGGTTTGTGTCCTTGTCTGTTTGTTTGCAGTTGATGGCACATCATCTAATGACCATTTGTGCAATAATCAAAACAAAAGTGATTAGACACCAACTGTCTGTTTTTTGACAAGCTTTACAAAAATCAAGTGCAAAGGTTCCATCATGGCAGAATGGGCTGAAGAGTGTGATAATATTGACCCTTATTATGACACAGAGAGCGTTAGAGACAAGAGGAGAGGAGTAGAGCTTGTAGAGCTTGTGAGTCTTAAGTCTGGTTCACACGGCACGATTTTAGAATTGTCGGCCGATTTTCCAAACCTCTGTGACCACACATGAGGCAATAAAAGCCTCATGTGTTCGTGGACACATGAACATCGGTTCGTGTGTCCACATGGCAGGAACAACACACCACACACGAACCAACTCCAGTCACGAACATTCTGATTCCAGAAGAAAATCCCGTAAAACCCTCAACATGCCATACGTGAATTTAGAATAAACAAACACGGATGACAATGTAGAAATAATAGTGACAGTCTGTGGACTGATTTTAAGTGAGCTAGTGTCAGCGTCAAGTCCTGACTGAATGAATAGCCTTATCTTTATAACCTATTTGTGTCGCGTTAATGATGAAAAGTTACCGGGTTTATCAACTATGGTACCAGTTTCGCTCCAGTTCCTCTCATTTTTGTTTCTGTTGATATTTCTTGTACGAAATGCTGAATAAACATTCATGCTGTTTCCACATATCATCTCCGATGTCACTGACTCTCTTTGCACCATGTCAGCTGTTTGGGATTCCCCTCCATGATTAAGCCACCGCACTTTCTGATTGGCTACCTGTCACATTCATCAGGTTGCCTTCTCGCTCCCAGTAAGGGAAAACTCCACACGCTGTGATAAAAGGGCCAAGACAATGCCTGATGTTAGATTGGCGAGGTCGCCAATCTAGAACACAATCTAGAACACTGTGTGGTGTGTTCTACGTGACACACCACACAGTGCAGGATGATCGGTTACGATTGACTTGGAAAGTTCCAAGATTGTCATAAGAGGAAAATCGGGGCAAAAAATTTAAAATTGTGCCATGTGAACTAAGCTTTAGCGGACACACCAACATGCAGAAGCCTTGTTTGACGGCTGGTGTAGTGTATACTTGACAGGGGCATTAGAATCGTTTTACTGTGAACACTGTCTACAATATTGTGAGCATCTAAACAACTTGAGCAACCTGGTTTAGTCACACCAAATCAGCACAACCTTCAAATTACTGAATTTATTTATTTTTTTGTCTAAAAATAAATTATTTTGTATGTGACATATAGTGTTTTTATGGTTCGTTCAACTTTTTTTTTTTTAAATGCAGATGAAACTCAATCCCATCTCACAAACAACGGTTAATTTGGTCACCCTGTGTTGAGATGCATTGCATTGTGTCATGTTGTGTTGCACCTTAGCTTGCCTTATGTCATATTTTTCTGCTTTCAGGTATCAGGGCTCTCAAAGTGGATGGGGGACCAAATGGCTCCTCTGCAGAACATCCCTCCCTGGGGAATAGCTATCATTTTATGCCTATTGATTGCTACTTTCACGGAGTGCACCAGCAATGTGGCGACTGCGACACTGTTCTTACCTGTCTTAGCCTCAATGGTAAGAGCTATCACAGAGACAGTTACATGAGATATTGGAAATCAACGTAAAAACTGGCTGGAGACACAAAATCATGCCTGACCGCAGTGGTTCAATTAAGTTAAGGTCCGAACTGGAGTTCCAGCACTCACATCACTCCCAGTGAGAACTGGCCTACTTTCCCATGTTTGGCAAGCTCTCCAGTTGGTTATTCGGGGTGAATATGTTCTGCTCTCCTCAGTGGGGCCCTCCTCCCATTAATAACCTGCCAAGTACACCAGAGCAGCCCACTGCCCTGTCTGGCTGTCACAAAGCAACTATAGAATGACATTATTGTGCCTACTGACTGACCACTACACAGAATTACAAAGATCACGCCACAAAAGATAGTTTCTAATTGGAACAATTAAACTAATATCTATAAAAAGCAAAGCTAAGAATATGTACCAAAAAAGTGACTTGTAAAAGTATTTATACTTTAGTTTTTTCTTATCCCTTTTTACATTTTGTCATGGTTAGTATATTTTTATGTGGTAAACCAAAGTTTGTGGTTTCAATCTGAAAAACTGTGAAACAGTTATAGGAGAATGTATATTGTGTCGCCGAATGTGAAAACTAGTTTTATGTAAAAATAGAGGGAATGAACAATTCAATCCAATAAGCAAAGCTAAAGCTTTGGAAATGAAAAACCTGGAGTAATAATGGTTTTACGGTTCATTGCATTGTGTGCCATGATGTCAAGGAAATCTAGATGATTAAAACAAAATCTATTTACATAGACAAAACACTATCATTGCGGTGACCTGATATACAGTTCAAATGTGAAGTTTAGATTTTTTCACTGTTTATTTTGAGAAACAGAAATTACTGTGCACTTGTTCTGAGCCTCTGTGCCTCGTGACATGTAATTCAGAAGCAAATTCCACTCAGCAACGTTCCCTTAGTTCCCAGCAGTCTGCCATTATTGCGAACACATGTAGCGCCGTTCTATTTTGGAAGTCTTGACTCAGCACAAGGCCAGCAGGAATTACATCTTAATTATACCCACTTAATGAGAGTTTTCACTCTGGGCAGAACTGCAACATTTCATTCAGAGTTATGAGTCAATGGTTGTGGTTGGAGGGAAAAATAGCCAGATAGAGTACCCGAAGATTATGCGATCACGTCTGTTTTCATCCCAGCCTTAGAGTCTTAAAAACCTCCTTTGTGATTACTGCAGTCTCAGTCCATTGGAATCAATCCGCTGTACGTCATGGTACCCTGTACTCTGAGCGCCTCGTTCGCCTTCATGCTGCCCGTCGCCACCCCTCCCAACGCCATAGTCTTCTCTTATGGACACCTCAAGGTTGCTGACATGGTGAGTAGGACGGTTGATTGTGGGGGTTATTTTGTAAATGATATGCTGAATCTGATGGTGCTATGACTTTTGCTGAGCTGTTATACAATTAGGACACAAGAACCTGTATTTAATGTCTTCTATAGTTGCAAACCAAGCAGTTTTATAAAACGTGGTGAAAAGCATATATTTCCCACAATGTTCCAAACTGATAAAAGATTATAAGTCTGATAAAAATTTTAGTGACATCTTGTCACTAAAATGTAGCTTAAAAGGAAATAATTACCCTAACTTTTGTGCCCGTGTCTCCTTCCAAGCGTGTGGGAGAAACTGTGCTGAATACTGCAAATGAGAAGGACCTATAGGCTACCAGGGAAGCCTGATAAAAAAGCAGCCCCTTGTTTTACGCTTCACTTGTACAGAGTCTGGTCTCAGCTATTGAGAAATGATCGCTTCCTGGAGGCGTGGACAGTGTTGAGATTTTAAATTCTACCCATTTGCTAACTTTTGACGCTCCATTTCGACTCTTAAGAAGCTTACCGGAAATTGCCTGCGCCGTAAACAACCATCCTCCTCTGCCAAGAGAGAAGTGCCGAGTCGAACATGTTGGCTGTTAATGTTAATTCAACATTTGGAGGCGTGGCCAACACGGACAGAACGACTTCGTTCACTTCCACCTCTGCCATTGCTGAATCTACAGGTAGACTGGTACAATTCTAAAAACCATGCAAAAAAAAAAAAAAAAAAAAAAAAAACTAAAAAAACTGACAACAACGTCATTCACAG
>NW_015113681.1:80846-119502 GCF_001443285.1 Poecilia latipinna | reverse complement strand
TCTTTCCTCCCCCCCCCTCCCTTTGGAAAAACAAAGGGAGACCGGGAAAAATTTAAAAAAACAAAAAAAAAAAAAAAAAAAAAAAAAAAAAAAACTGACAACAACGTCATTCACAGCTTCTGCTTCTGTTTGCTAATTTGCCTGGTTGGTACTCATTTCTCAAGAGCCCAGAAGCGTAGGACACAAGTTTGGTTTTTACGTTCTCGTTCTGCGTTCTCATTTGTCCTCGTTGAACACTACACACCGCAAAACTGAAAGAGGACATAATTTAGTTTTACCATTTTTAGCCAATGGAAACTTTTATGTGATGCAGGTAATTTATTTATTTTTTTTCTGTTTGAAATTTGTTTTATCAAGCTAACCACTCAGCGGACAGTTTCGACAAACTGTCACTGAACTGAAAGCCTTCAATAAATTGAACAGAGCAGTATTTTCAGATCTATTGACTTCAGGTAAATAAAGCACACCTTTAAAAAAGTATTTGTATGTATTTTTGTCCCCGACAGGCTAAGACTGGGATAGTTATGAACATTATCGGCATCATTTGCATTACACTGGCCATCAACACCTGGGGCAAGGCGATGTTTCACCTGGACACTTTCCCTGCCTGGGCCAACGTCACAGGCGTCTGAACGACTTCTGCGACCACACACCGTGTATGCATGCCCTCCTCCCCCAGACCCCGTCGCCGGGTGACAAACACCTGAAACCAGATTGAAAGCATGGGACCAAACAGTGAGCTTAATGTGTTGTACCGCTGTCTGGATTTTATGAGTGTTTTGTGACGGAAAGTGGAGGGAAATTTGACTGGAAAAGACACACGGCAATATTTATACATTACAACGAAGGGATACTTGAATGAAAGCCCCTGATGCCTTAAATTACATGGCACAAACCAAATGCTGTCTATTAACTTAAAACCAGAAAATATGAATTACCCTAGCAGCTAGTTCTGGTGGTGTAATTGAAAACAAGTCTTATATTTTGTAGAAGGCATTGAATTTTTTCCTTTTTTTTATTTTTTTGCAAACGTAGCCAGATGTTTTTAGAAATTCTTTATTTTTAACATACTGTATATACATGGTCTTGCAAAATTATTAAATCAGCTTCAGCTTTTGTCACCAAACCACAAACATTGATGTTTTAAAATTGGAATTTTTTTGTTAGATTGAAACAAAGTATCACGTAATATCTGAAGTCAAATGAAAATGCAACACGGTCTTAAATTTTTGCTCTGATTCTGGAAAGTGTGGAGTGAGTATGTTTTCTGACCTGTGTGGTGTGTCTCTGTTCTCTAAACAACTGAACATTAAAATCACATTATTGATGTATATACTGAATATATATGCCATACTTTTAAGACTAAGGTATGGCATATACTGCAGTTATCTCCTACTGTGTGTTGATCTATCAAAGAAAAAGTTTGTGGCTGAGATATGACAAAATCTAAAATTGTTAAAGGGATATTAATATTGTTGCAAGGCACTGTAATTTATTCTCAAGGAAGCATTGTATACTTAATATTTTTTATGTAATTCACTAAGCAAATTTTCCTGTTTTATTACTTATAAGGTCTGACAACCTCATTCTTCTTTCTCTTCTAACTTGGAATTTACACTGAAAAGTCTACATATGTTTTTATTGCTGGTGTATATAAATTTTCCCCCAGTGCGACCAAATGAAATACTAAAATTCCTTTTTTAAATGTAAATAAATTTCAGATCATATTCAAGACACTGTGACAAGAACAATTCAACTTTATAAGCACTTTTAAACTATCAAATGCTGCATCTCCAGTACTGTTATACATGTTTAGCATCTGATTTTGCCACCTTCCTTTAAATTAAAGCATATTCCACCCGTGAGTGTTTTAAGCTTCTATTTTCTGAATATGGTAAATATTATGAAGGTTATCAATGAGCTTGGTGTGTTTGTTATGTGGGAAAATGTGTAAGTATATATGAGACTTTATTAAATAAATGAACCCAAGCACCATTTGGACTTGAAAAGCCTATGTTAAAAGTCTTATTTGTCTCACTGTAATTGTGATTTTGATAAAAAAACAAACAAAAAAAAAACACTTTCACATTGTATTTTGAAATAAAACAAAAAATGAACAAAGAAACTTTTGAGTCTTTCTTAGTTTGCAAATTTATGTCGATTTATCAATCTAATTTAAATTCATGATCTGTGCAGTCTGAATGGCTCAAAATTAATCTTTTGTTTTTAAGTTGTTGACTGGTTTCGTTCCTCCAGAGACTTTTTCACAACACCGAGGCTTAAATTGGGCAGGAATAATGAGAAACAAAACTCAGCCGAGTCACCGCCGGCTTGTCGTCCCAAACAAAAATTAATCTCACTTTTATCATCCTCTGCTGTTTCTCAACCATACACGACAATTATCCGTGTCTTTAAGCACCTAGCTGTGTCTCTGCGTCTTGCTAACTGACCTCTTGTCTCAAGCACAAATCAGACCTAATCCTGTAAACACTGTGTGGAAAACCACAATCATCCTGGACTAAAGCGCCACACCTCATGTATGTAGGCATGCCGCCATGTGTCATTGTGCTGCCGTGAGACGTTGTGTAAGCCCAGAGTCAAAGCGGCAATATAGTACTCCATTGTTTTGCGTCATAAACATTATGGGCTCAAAGATGACATTTCATTTGGGCGGTCCCATTTTATACCCTTTGATCATTTCCACCTAAAGATAATTTCCTCAGATTTTTATGATAAAGCAACACAAAGAAGTGTTTTTTTTAAATCATGTAATCTGAAAAGTTTACATAATTAATGTAAACTTTGTAGTCGCAATAAGAAATTGATCAATTGACATAAATTAAAATGACCTCGATAATTTCCACTGTGATGATTAAGATTTTTTTTTTAAGTGCAATTTTGCTCGCATAGATTTCATGATCCATTTTATTTATGGTTTTGGTTCTAAGTGGGGTTTTTTTTCCATTTTATTTTTTGGTTGTGTTTTATTTTGGATCTTTAAAATGGCTTCCTGTTCCGGTGTTAAGTGTTCTTTAGAAAAATAAAGTTGATTGGTCTTTGAGAGAGACGAACTTGTATTATCATGCCATTGTCATTGACTTAAAAATGATCCCAAAACAACAATATTATCGTTTATTGCAAGGATCACTAGAACTATTTATTGTGCAGCAAATTTTTATTCATGGTGACAGGCCTATCTCTTGACACCCATTAATAATAAAAAACAGGCCGTCAGACCTTTGAAACATGGTGGAAGAATAGATCCAGTTGGTATTGGGAAAATAGATGGAGAAAATGCAGGATAATGGTAGAAGAAAACCTGTTCGAGGTTCCGAAGGTTTGAGACTGGGTCAAGCTGGATAAAGACCCTAAACAAACAACCAGAGCTACAAAGGAAACGTTATCGCCAAGTTTGTTCCAGATTTGTGGTGTAGAGGAGCTGAATGCTGCTTCTCCATGTTTGGTTCTGGGGATGCAGAGCAGAACCAGAAGACCTGAGAGATCTGCTGGGAGGTTGATACAACAACAGCAGATCTTTAATGTAATGCGGTACTAAGTCGTTCGTTTTTCTTTTACTCTATGGACCTATTTTGCGTCTTTAAATAAAGTTGAATAAAGTTGATATAAACGATCAACAGTATTTTAAACTCTGTTCTCTGAGCTACAGGGAGCCAGTGGAAGGACTTCAGAAATGGGGTGACACGTTCCATCTTCCAGGTTTTAGTGAGAACGTCAGCAGCAGCAGCTGTGCCGTCTGATTTTCTCCGGCTGAACCGTTGAAACACCGCTGCAGCAATCAATGCGACCAAAAGATGAACGCCACATGACTTCTCTGAAATTGCAGCAAACTTTAAACTCTCGCATGTGACAGAAAACTGCACCTGACCTCGCTGCTGGCAATGTGCTCAAAGAAAACATGAATGCAAGGGTTACAAAAAACAACAACAAAAGTCCTGACCTCTCTGCTGTTGGACAATTATCAGACGGTCGTCGTCTAACAGGCGCTCGAGTGCAAAGAGTCGTTCAGACCTCTATGATCTCGGATCCCAATTGGGAAGAATGCTTTTGTAATTACAGTGCCTTTCTCTTTCTTTGCTGCCTCCGTGCCACCCACTCATTATCCAATTCCAACACATCCCTATGTATTATAGTCCACTCTATTGACTAAATATACATGGGTGGCTTTGAACTCCTGCTTGCTTTGATTGGATTTCACGCAGCTGAGCTGACATAAGCAAAAAAGAAAAAAGAAAAACAACAGCTTTTTGTAACCCAAAATGACTCAATGAGGAATTCCTTTTTAGTTGCAGAGTAAGCAAGGAGCTAGCTTAATGAGTGACCACCACACAAACAGGCGTTTTTTTGTTTCATGCACCTGTTGTATTTTAAAAGTATCTTTGCAAAGAGGATGCTTTGGAGCCACCTTCCCGTCTCTGCTGTATCGGTTACGCCCAGGCACAATGCGCTGCTTGTCTGATAAAAATCAATCCTCGGCTGAGGATAAAGACGTTTGTGAAAACACGGGCCTCTCTTAGCAATTGGAGAGCCCAATTTAGAGGCTAAAATATCCAAGGGACAGGACAGAGATTCTTTCTTCCTTTATCTGCCGGGGGCCAAAGTACATTCATGAACATCCTTCCAGCTAATGTTCCTTTTATAATCATTTACCTCGATGGGATTCTTGGTAAATTATTACACTTTAATAGGCCTTAAGTAACAGATAAAAACCATAAATACAAAGACAAATACAATAAAGAAAAATAAAAGTGCTCAAAAACTTTTGATTTCATTGGTTTAGGATTAGTGCAGGATTAGATTTAGTGCAACATAAGGGCTTATGCGTGTGTTATCGCCACAAGGGAATACAGAGTGAGATTTATTAATATAGTGTTTACCAAAACATGCAGATTTTTATTTAAACAGCATCACCAATAAAACCATGAGGAATACAAACTGTGAGCTCCATCTTTACAAACTTCAACAATCCTTATGTTTTAGTGAAATATTAATGCAATACATGCAGAAACCAGAAGCTATGTCCTGCACTATTGCCGTTTTAGTGCTTTAATCATATTTCTGCCTTTTATTTGTTCTGGTTAAAATTTGCTATTAAATTTTAAGCGTAGAACCAGAGAACTATTAGTTATTTATCATAGATACAAACTTGCAGGTCTTGAGAGTTTTTCCCCCTACTGCTCAATTCTATTCAGTTCAAACGTACGAGTCATTTCAGATCAGTTCAATTAAATTGAGTTCACTTCAACTTGACTCAGTTTAATCTGATTCAAATTAATACAGCCTACTCAAAGTGGATCAAAATTCTAAAATTAAGTTGAATTCTGGAGCACAATATGAATTTCAATCCGATTTATAATTCCATCAATTTAGTTTGGTTTATTTTTGTAAATAAAGGTAGTTTAATCAAAATGAATTTCCCACAGAGCTTAACTAAACTGAATTCAATTCCAGGCCCCGAAGTGAACAACAAATGTCATAAAACCTCGTGGTTTTAAAAAAGTCTTTTAAAAAAAGGTCTGGAAGTGAACTTGTATGAGATACAAGATCATTTCCAGATTCTGTTCAACTATGTTAGAGAAAATGTAGGGCAAATGTGGTTGGAGTGACTTCTTAGAGGGAAAAAGAAGAAAAAAAGCCTCCAGGAGTTGCCGTGCTAGGGAACGTTCCGTTTCTGGAGGCGTGCTTTGCCTGCACCACAAAATTGCTCAAACACAGGGTAACAGATGATCGTATAAACACAGTTCATTTATGTTCTGCTCCGCAAACCTTCCACTAGGTTCCTCGCCCTGAGGTTCTCAGTATTGTTTTATTTAAATGGCACTTTTACCAGCTCAGGAGTTAGAGTTAAGCTATATTTATGTAAGCGTCTTACTTCTTTTAACTTTAATCATAAAAAAACGTGCAGGCATAGGTCATCTCTAGCTGAAGTTCATCAAACTATCTTTATTTATCTGTATCTACAGGACCGATGCAGATAAAACAAGCGAGATGAGCTTCTTTGTGTCTGTTCTGTTTTTATTTTTTTATATGCTCTGTTCTTTTGAGAAAATGTAAATGCAGCTAAAGCGTGAGTTGGTGTTTGCTGCAAAGCTCCAACTCTGTGATAAGTTTTGCTTTTTGTGAATTTTATATCGGCTTGAATTCACTAAAAACATGCATTTGTGCCACAAATATAAAGTTAACATATTATGTTTCCTTAGTCTAAGAGAAAACTGGCAAATACTTTCAGATTTCGGTAACGCAGCAAAGCTAGCATATTATTGTTCAAAACAAAATACATTTTTTGCTTACCTTTTTGTTTAAAAACGTAAGTCATTTGAACTAATAAACACTCAGATGATTAAAAAGTATACTTTGAGATGCCTCTCATGTACACAATATTTCATCTTATTCAATTTCATAGATTCTTTTCTTTACCATATTAAAGTAGCGCACAGTTGCAACAGTCATTCCAAAAACTAAAATATACTAAAAATACTTTTTTTCTACAGTCACTACTTTACTTAGTTATGAAAATTAACAGCATTTTTTTAAAAAATTCAAACCTTTTTTTAAGCAATTATGAAATAAACTATGGTCACTAAAGAAAGTTAAATGACATTAAAATGTTTTTTTTTTTTTTTTTTTTACATCTCATTTCATTGAAATGTGTAAATAATTTTAGAGAAGTTATTCGCACAGATTTTGACTGAATGAAGCAATCATTTAATTCAGTTGAAAAGTTTTTCCTGACTCTAAGTATTGTTGATGTTTTGTTGACATCCCAACTTGAATCTGTTGAGAGTCGGGTGGGAGCTAAAAGTTTGGGTGACGACAAAGGTCTTCCAACCTCAAAAACTGGAAACATTGCAGGAAATCTGGTCAGCTATTATTGGGTGCTTCATTACTGCAATGATGATTTCCAACTGATTATTAAAAAGCCTTTATGAACTTCTTGTTGAATGAAAATAACTTCAAATCAAAATCTGTTAAGGATATCAGTAATTTTGATTTTAACCATAGATGTGATCAAATTATTAAGTAATGTGGTGCTATTTACACAAGTGATTGGGTTTGTTTCATTAGGTAATGTTTTATTGGTGCTGATACGAGCCTCATAAGTTTCTATGAAATTAAGCAAATTCTCTAGGAAGTTAGTTCAGAAAATTGCGCTTATATTCGTGGCTTTGTTTTATTTTTTTATTATTTTTGAACAATTGTAAACAAAATTAATCAATTAAAACTACTAAATCATTATTTAAACCCACCGTAACATGGGGTAGCCTACTGTAAGGTTGGTTAGCTGGCATTTAGCTCCCTCTGGTGGTCGCTTACAGTTGCTACAGGAAACATTTCTTCCCCAGAATTCGTAGGATCACTGTAATACCTTGCTGCTCAGAGGACGTTTTGTTTTACTGACTTCATTTGTTCAATTGTTTGTTAGTATACCTAGCAAATCAGCCAAACCATATGGCATTATCTATAATGTCTTTTAAACTGAATGATGTGGGCAACAGGCTCAGCAGACAGAATCAGAACAACAAAGCATGTGTTCAAATTCTGTGACTTGGACATTTTGGTTAAAATGTTTGTTTTTTCCTTATTCATTGAAGTTGGGTTGAATATCCACAAATTTTACTCAGGTAAGAATAGTAATGCTTAATAATAATATTGCATCTACTGCTACAGCTCAGTCCAGCTCTCCAAATAAAGGTTAAACAATATTAAGAGTAGCATTTGTTGTGATGACATACTGAAGCGGGAATGTTGGAAAGAGTAGGAGCATCTCAAAGGGACATAAGTCAATTTTAAGAAGTCAGCTGTGCCGTCAAATTTGTTTTAGGTTATGTTTGATACATACAGTATGTTTATAAAAATTCTGAAGACAACATTGTATATGTTCTGTAAAAAAAAATACATACCATCCCTTTATAATTTATTGTCATAACTATATCAATTCTATTTTGCGAAAAGAAAGAAAGAAAGAAAGAAAGAAAGGAAGGAAGAAGGAAAGAAAGAAAGAGGAAACGAAAAGAAGGTGAGTTATGATTAAGTTTTATATCCACCGGAATTGTCCTTCAATTTAGAGGGAATGGTTCACCCGCGTGACGTTATACGACAGTTTACACCGGGTTTCATCAGTCGTCGCGTTTTTTCACGTTCACATTCCGCATCTGACCAGGAGAGCTTTCAAGGAATCGTGTACGCTGTTATAGCAGGGCAAAAAAACGTTCCTGGTAGGCGAAGTCACGGGCGATAAACTGGGTCACCTGGCAACAGCTTCTCACAGCTGACCCACATAAGAGGACCACCTATAACAGCGGAAGACCAGAGAACTAGCGGATGTGCGCTGACTTCTCCAGAAGCTCTTCCTTGTCATTTTTTCCTCATAAGGAAGAGAAGCTTAACGAATCAAAAGTTCTTACTAAAGACGCGCCGAGAGACTGTGAAGCTAGTTTTGATCTCAGACATGGACGGAAGCGCTCAGAGGACACCTTTTCCTGCGTGGACCGAGTGTTGGGCAGTAAGACAGATCCGCACGCTGGTTCCGTTGGGTTTTAAAGGTGAAATTAAAGAGATGTCCAAGCTGGCCGCACCAGTGGTAAGCGTTCTGTGTTTAAATGAGCCGTCGCCCCTTTCTTAGAATACGTTAACTAAATCATTTTCTAGCCCTCTCTTGAACTCTTGAAGAGAGAACTTGTAACTTCAAGTTCTCTCTTGAAGTTACAAGAGAGAACTTGTAACTTCAAGTTCTCTCTTGAAGTTACAAGAGAGAACTTCAACTTCTCTCTTGTAACTGAGAAGTTGAAGTTGCTGAGAAAAATTCTTTAGGAGTTTTGTAATTGTAGATTCTCCCACTCTTCATTCTTTCACAAATACAAAACAGCAGTTACAACCATTCCCCCTTTTCAGCACAAAACACAAATTATATTATTTGAGTCACACTTAAAAAAAAATCTTAGTTATGATCCAAATGGTGCGAAATTAATCTGCATTCTTATGTCAGAAAAAAAAAAACTTGCGAATATTTCTTTATCATTCACAGACACAAACTATACTGTTCCACTTCACAGATTATGTTCCACAAATGATAAAATGTAAAAGTATTGCTCTAATATTTTTTGCTACACTCAGTCCAATACATTTGCAGCAAAACTAATGTATAATAATCTTTCTGTATTAAAATCTTCATGCAGATATTTATTTTGTAATTTTTCTTTTCTTAACACAGACACAAGTCAGTGAATGCAACTCCGCAAAACTGCGTATGCGAGTCACTAATCCTCCACAAATAGTTTTGCACCAAAAATACCTCTGTATGTGTGTTCTATGAGAAAGGTTAAGCAATCTACATGGGTACAATTGTATTCTAAGTATTAACTTACAAATATGTTTGCGTTGTCTCAGATTTCTGTGTATGTTGACTTTCAGATGTTGGCCCAATTAATGGGGTATGCTTTGAGTTTTGTCAGTACAGTTTTTTGCGGCCATCTTGGGAAGACAGAGTTGGCGGGAGTGTCTTTGGCCATAGCTGTAAGTATAAAAAAAAACAACAACAACTTCCTGTTGAACTAAATGTCATGAACCAATTAAATAGTTCAATCCTTGTTTTGTTTTTTGTTTTTTGTTACTTCCGCAGATGATTAATGTCACAGGTATATCCATTGGTTTTGGGTTGGCATCAGCATGTGATACGCTGATATCACAGGTATGAGCATCAACCACTAATAACTAGACACATGTACATATGCATAGGCCACACAGAAATATTTTAACATTTAATGAAATATGAATCGGTAACACAAATATGTACAATAAGTAGAGATGCACCGATCCACTTTTTTGACTTCCGATACTGATATCTGATGTTTAGTATCAGGCAATACCGAACCTAATCAGTGCTGAACTGACTTCAAATGTCTCTTTTTAAAAAAAAAAAAAACACAGACATAAATGTACCAAATTACAAATTTATGTGCCAACTTTGCACCAGTCCAGCAGACTTAGATTCACCAACAGCTTCACAAGCTTGGTCAAACATGTAAAAACAACAAAACTTTAGTTTTCTCAGTCAGTGCAATTAGGATTATAACAGCCAATGCAACATAAGAAACTGATGAAAGCAATAGATTGACTACCTTCAATAAACCTTCTTTCAAATGGTTCAGAAGGTGGATTAGGAATTCTAAGTGAAATAAATAAAGCATGATGTTGCTCAGAGCACAAAGCATAGATTTAGACTGAGTAGATCTACCCTTATAAATCAGGCACGTTGTCACCAATACCTGATCTAGTATTAGTATCAGATATCTGTATTTGATACTGATACAGATATCGCAAATGCGCATTGTTAAAACCGTGTGAAACATGTAGCAACTTACAGTCCGTACATATTATGTACATATTAAACAAACTGGCATGGCTGAAGTTTTCTTAGCATTCTGCATTGGATTGAAACATCCCCTCTATATTTTTAGACCTATGGGAGCGGTAACCTCCTGAGAGTCGGAGTCATTCTGCAGCGGTCCATCCTCATTCTGTTGCTGGCTTGTTTCCCCTGCTGGGCCATTCTCATCAACACAGAGCCCATTCTCTTGGCGGTCAGACAGGCGCCAGAAGTCGCCAGGTCAGCTAGCTGTCTCTTAGGAACCACTCCATCCTTTGCTTCTTGGACTTGATAATAATGCTTGCTTTGATTTTTGACTGTGAAATCTCTCCATAGTTTGGCTCAGATGTATGTAAAAATCTTCATGCCATCACTTCCAGTGAGTATGTTCTACATTCCAGGCCTCCAATTGGCTTATTTAAGATAGAAAGTCCTAAAAGTTTAGTACTGTCACAGTCTGGATGTTGGGCAGAGAACAAAACATCCATAAAACACTAAAACTTTGGTCATTTCTTAATTCACACTATGAAGAAAGATTATTTTAGCTGCATTAAATGTTCCCCAAATTTAAAGAAAACATGCAGACATGACCTGCACTGGTCTGTCGGTCAAACTTCTCTCATGGGAAAGTAGAAGAGAATAGTGGTTCTTTGCTGGGGTAGATGAGATCGATGAATAAGATTGGCTTCACATGAAAGTATTGACCGATAACAGATCTCCCAAAATTAAGGACATTGGCGCCGATAACTCGGCTGGCTGATAAATCAGTGCACCCCTAATCTGTTGACTTGTTTTGCGTCCATATGCTTGTGTACCTTTATCTTCTGTACTCTAGTCTGACCGGGAAACAGAGACTACACAGTTATATAAAGTTATATATTAACCCTCTAATCATAAATGAAATTTGTTTCATAAATGAAACAAACACTGTAAAATAATAAAGCTTAGAGTTCCATATACTTTACACTATGGGGCTTAAGCTGCCTCTTCATGTCATGTAAAGTTCATACGCTAATGTTCACATTTGTTCTCTCATTGCTATAACCCACATAAGTAAGCTACTTTAAAAGGGCAGTATTATGTACAATCAACTTTTTTTAGCTTTACATCATATTATAATGTTATTTCTTCATTAAAAACACACCTGAAGTGTTGCCTTGATTCTTTTGTGCTTTTTTGAGAAATCCTTTAATCTCCCATGGTAACCATTCAGCGGTGCAAAACACCTTGGTGGACCTAGCCCCCCCTTGGAGCTGCATCTTTCAAGCTTCCTCCTCACCGAGCATATCTCCCACTCGGTTCCTTCAGAGTAGCCAGCAGCAATTAGCAATCATCTGGTGAAACTGCACATCTGCTGAGCTCATTATACGAGCTACTTCTCAGTGTAATGCTGGTAAAAAAGTTGCTAAAGGGTTAATAGAGGAGCCATGTTGTGATGACTTCCTGAAGACAGAGCAGGAGTTTTTAAAGAGACAGGCCCAAATTGCAAGGCGTTAAATTACAAAGTCAAATTTCTTATATATATATTTGATATATACAGCATTTTTATAACAACGGAAGCTAACATAGTTATTTGATTGTGCTACAGAATAGCACAATATAATTGTATAATACATAATACTGCCCCTTTAAAACGTTATGGGGAAAAAAAATCAATGAGTCATATCTATTACCATCATTCACATGTTATGAGAACTACAACATGAGACACTAAAAACTGCCAGACAACAGACAGAGCAACAGTTGCATAGTAAGGACAAAAGATGATAACATTAGGGAAGACAGTCTGACTCCTTTTGCAGATGCTGAACAACATCTCCAGGAATGTAAACCTTGGCATGTCGGCTCAGACAAATTCATTCTGTGACAGTTCACAAGCAATAAAATAAAGACATAAGAATCAGATTAATAAAGTCAGTAGACGTTATTATCCTGTAATAAAATTGTTCCGGCATAAAAGCAAAACCTGGTGTTGATGCTGATTAAAGTAGATCTTTTGAAATTATGCCAACAACTTCAGTAAATCTTTTTTTTTGTCATATTACAGGCTACTTTCATGTTTTCCTTAGAATCACGATATCTCCAGAACCAGGTAGGTCCATTATTTTAACCCTACATAAGCTGAAATATTGCACTTAGATCTGGTGGAGTTGAACTATATAGTGATTCACGTCCCGTTTCCTAAAAGATTAGATGTGCAAAATGTGATAATTTATTATGTCAGGTCAGATTTAAAGGGGTTTTGTCAACTATGAATTCAAATAGCAAAGAGGTCAGAGCGTCCTAAATGAGTATGGTACAAGAAATGAAAATAAAAAAGAAAAGAGAACAAAAAGTAATTCTATCCATCAATTTTTATGTCTGCCGGATTACAGATGGTGGATGGAGTGTATACGATTGAATTTTTTATCAACTTATGTCCTTTCTTTGTTGGAGACAAGTCACTTTGAACGTGCTAAGTTGCTAATTAAAAACATGTGGCACTTTTATTTCAGGGCATCATCTGGCCGCAGGTCATCACAGGTCTAATTGTCAATCTGCTCAACGCCCTCATTAACTACATTGTGCTCTTTGTATTGAAAATGGGAGTAGCGTGAGTGTCTCACACATTTATTATTGTATTTTACACAAATGCATATATTTACATATTAAACAAGGGCATATTTATATGATCTTCAGGGGCTCCGCTGTTGCCAACACTTTGTCTGAGTTTGCCTTGGCTGGATTCCTTTATGCTTACATCATGTGGAAAGGTCTTCACAAGAAAACCTGGGCAGGTGACTAAATAATTGTGATGTTATTTAATGGTGAATAGCAGGACCCAAATGACAGGAGGGGAAAAGCAGCAAACAAACTATTTTACTTGAAAAGGGAATTCAAATACTGGGAAAACCAAAATTACATATCACTACAGGACCATAAGAAACTGATTGGTGAGAAACAGGATGAGCTGACCAACAGAGATATTTAAGCTGAAGAGTTAATTACAGAACAAGGAGCCAATGGTTGATTAGAACAGGGGAAACTGAGGGTGGAAGGGGCGATTAACTGAAGTTGAACTGAAGAGATGGATGAATGGCTGACAGAAGCTGTGTTTCCATTACAAATGTGCGCACATTTTTGTCAATATTCTGTTAATGTAAAAAAACAAACACCATTTTGCAATTGCATTGTTTCCACCAATTAAGAAATAAAATTAAAATTACATGTGAATAAGACTGTGAACATAAGTCATTAAAACGCATGGTGGTGACAGATGTAAACAGGCTAGCTAAACAGACACTTAAGCAGCCAGCTAAACAGCTAAGCAGATACTTAAGCCAGCTGGCACTCATCATCTGTCAACCATCAGCGGTTGGCGTCTTATTCAGGCGTTGGCGTGACAAACCCCTTATACCAGGGAGTGTCAATAACTGTTTTGGGTTATTGTAGTCTGCCAATTTACAGAAAAGCTGTGGACTCAATACACTTGAATGACACGCAATTTTTCATGAACTGTGATGCTAAGAGAGCTCTGGTGGAGCCAGCTGAACATTGTCCAAAAAAAACTAATCATTATCCTCCTACTACTTCCTGTTGTCGTCTTTTTCATCATTTTCACCAGTTGTGACATCCGGCTGTTGATCATGTGACTTGTGTGATGCGAACAGAAGTGTTTCCATTGCAGTTTTTCCGAACACATCTAGTTATGGGTTTAATTCTGTCTTCGTCTGGTCACATGTTACTTACTAATCTGCGTATCAGTGTGTGAATGTGGCTCTGGTCTAAAGTGCTTTGAGTGGTCAGTATTGAATACATAACACCTAACGGTCATGCCAATCTTATTTGTTAATAAATTAGCCTAAATTTGAAACATGAATGTGTTTTATTCATATAATCCATGTGAGCTGAAGAGTTTGAATAAGTTTTTGTACAACACTAACCATGTATAATATGCATTTAACTTCCTTTCTTCTGTCATATATAGGCTGGTCCAAAGAATGCCTCACCGACTGGAAATCTTATATCCAATTGGCTGTTCCTGGAATGGTCATGATGTGTGTGGAGTGGTGGACATATGAGATTGGAGGTTTTCTGGCAGGTAATGGCCTATCCCAAATTACAAATGTGAAGATGTTTTACTTTCTAAAACAACTTTGAAATCTAATACCTGTATCGGTTTGAAAGGTCTGATAAGTGAGGTTGAGCTTGGAACTCAGTCGGTCGTATACCAACTGGCAAATATTGCCTACATGGTGAGCTTTTTGAAGCTAGCAGTGAAGAAAAGGTTTTCAAATTGGTAACGTTTTTACGTTGTGGTAGTTCCCGTTGGGTTTCAGCGTTGCAGGCAATGTGAGAGTCGGAAATGCTTTGGGAGCCGGAGAAACGGAGCAGGCCAAGCTGTCTGCGAAAGCTGCAATATTCTGTGGAGGTCAGTGAGCACTTAAATCATATACGCATTTAGACTTCTTTCTCACTTTTTGAGACACTTTAAAGTGATCCAATCATCTGTAGTAAAACGCTGAGTCAATGCTAGGGCAAAAAAAAAAAATCTATATATATGAGCTTTTTACTGCAAAAACACAAGATAATGCCAAGTGTTTTGGTCTAGTTTCTAGTGTAAACATCATAATGTGGTTGAAGTACGGTTAAATTACATTTTGGTCCCTCCCCTCCACCCCAATTTAACATTTAGACACATGTGGAAATGGGTGCAAACAGATGTGAAATTATACAACTGTAGATCTTTGAAAAGCATTAGTTGAGCCTCCTGCACAACCAAGAAAACCAGCTTTTCGATGTTTGGTAGCTCTTGGGCTGCCTTTATAAGCAGTAGAAATCCAAATGGAAGTATAAAAAAGTGTAAAATTTCTGAATTTGGTATAATATGTCCCCCATTTAGATGCCTTGAGCAAAATTATTATGGCATTCATTCACATGATGAGTTTTTTCACAGGATCTGAAAGCTTGGAACCTTTAACGTAATATGTGAAAACATGATTTAATAAAGTAAAAGTTCGTCTTTTCCCACAATCTCTATACATGTTCTTTAGCAGCAGCATAGTAAGTGTGTGTTGTTAGCTCACTTGGCATGTTGCCCTTTACAACAGGATCGGTGTCCGTTTGCTTGGCCGTCCTCATCGGGTGTCTGAAGAATCATATCTCTTACATCTTCACATATGATGAGTAAGTACATGTTTAACATTAAACCAACTGGAGTCAGTCCTGTTTGTGAAAGGTGAAGTCACGCTCGACTACTGAAGAGATGACTCAGATTGGCCTTTGAGCATTAAAGTAGGCCTTATCTAATTGTAAACCTGTGAACCTGGCTGACATACTGTGCGACATAAAAACTAGGTCCAAAGGTTTGTGTTATTTGTAATCAGGTGCTCTACACCAGTGTTTCCCAACCCTGGTCCTCAAGGCACACTGACCTACATGTTTTAGATGTTCCCCTGCTTCAACACACCCCAATCAGCCATCAATTGAAATCAAGTGTGTTGAAGCAGGGGAACATCTAAAACACCAGGGTTGGGAAACACTGATCTACACTGTGCAATTTCAGGAAGAAAAACAGTCACTTTTGTTAATGAGATTAATAAGAATAGCTTTTGTATCTTCATGATTATCATAATAGTACTACAGTGATATTTACTATATATAATTTTGTTTTCAGGCAAATTAGGGAAAGGGTTGCAGAAATTATATCTTTTTACGCTCCATTCATCATCCTGGATGCCATGTCTGTAAGTATCTTTGTCATTTCCTACAGAAAAATGTTTAAAAGATCACAAAAGTATACTCAAAGAAAAGCAGATCTAAAAAATGCACATACCCCTGAAGCCTTTGTGATGACAATTATATCATTGTAAATCACTGAAAAACATTTTAGACCTTTTAATGTATGTGTTCAATTGAAAAACAAATCTGTTAACGTGAAAGAGTAAAGAAAAGATTATGCTAAGATGACTTGTTTACATAAGTGTGCACACATTTTATCCCACCAAGACAAATGACTTAGACTAATGTCTTTTCTCAGATGTGCATTGCAGCTCAAACCACAGTTTGCATCAATCAGGAGAGGGTTACAAAAGAATTAACAGCATTTCAGTGTATGTACTCTGTGGCAAAGTGAGAATAGTGATCAGTAAAAAAGAACGATGTTGATGATGCTGACATAACAAAAACTGGCACAGATAAAAGATAAAAACTTTTTGGCGAATCTTCCAATCGTCCAACAGGAACAACAAAGACGCTGTAGGACTTTTGGGCAAGCGCTGGTTGTGTTCCTTTAGAGTAAACGTTCCCTTTGCTCTCCATGTGTACTTTTGCTGTATTTCACCCTAATCAGTCTAAATTTTTACATTACGAGAAGCTACCATTTTTAGAGGGGTGTGTAACGTCACTTTTTGTGAAGTCTAATCTTTTCTTTTACACTCCACACAACCAGGCTGCCTCTGGTGGGATCATCAGAGGGGCGGGTAAACAGAGAGTTGGGGCTATTTGCTACTTCTTGGGATTTTATGGCATCGGATTTCCTATTGGAATCCCCCTGATGTTTGCTGCCAAACAAGGAATAAAGGGTAAGATTTAAAGTTAAAAAGTGTCTCAAAACAATGAAATTCTAAGTCTTTATTTAGATTTTAAAATTGATCCGACATGATGTATAATATCTTTCTTTACCAAGGTCTATGGACTGGGCTGTTTATCTGTGTGTCACTGCAATCCACATTCCTGATTTTCTATCTGCTCAGGATGAACTGGAAGACGGCTACAACAGAGGTTCGCATTTCAAGTTAAAATGTTGCTTATTCTAAAACATCAAAGATTTTTTTTCTTCAATAACATTTGATTTAAACATGATTTTATCTTTCAGGCTCGGATCAGAGCAGGCGTGATGGGCAGTTCTTCAGACACAAGTAAGAAAGAGATGCTGTACTGCTTTTCTCCATTCATGTAGAGGATTTCTATCAATGTGGACCAATATGAGACCATCAACACAATGCAGTCATGACTAACAGACATTTATTAATCAAAGACAACAACAGATTATTCGTCATTAACAATCACCTACAACAGCCCAAAGAAGGTTGTAGAATCAGTTTCCCATCTATAGCCTTAACCCAACAACAAACAAACAGGGAAAAACTTAAACAAGGCCAACAATCAGTATTATCAGGAAGCTTGAAAAGAAGAGAGCAATAGTTCTCCTTTTCCTTTGGTTTCTATCATGTGGTCATCAGACCAGGGTCACCTATAGGAGAAAACAGACAAAGTGATACGTGATCACCTTCAGAGGGAAATGATTATTCATTGGATAGCATCCACTGTGTGTGCACGGGTGAAACCAAGACGGTGGGAAACAAGTTATACTGCAGGTTTAAATGTAAGTTTCAGTCACAGGAAAGTTGTCAGATGCTTCATAGGCATCGTCTCAAGAATGGTTTAGTTCATACAAATGTCTCGTTTTCTGCAAATGTTATGATTTTCAGTTAAAGATTAAAAGAAGTCGGCACATAATGTTCCATTAAAGTTTCACTTCCCTAATGTTTAACACAATTTACTGTGTTAAACATTTTTGCTAAGTCATCCTTATAATAGCCCATAAAGCCAGACATCCCTAAAGACACTCTCTGGGGCTCCAATATTTTTCCAGTCCAGAAAGAATATAAAAATATAAGAGGGGTAGAATTTAGTAGACAAGCCAGGTTTTCAGAAGTAATTCCTAATATCTGGGAAGTAACCTCTAAGTTCAAGAACTATAAGTACAGCAAAGTAAGCTCCAAGTTCAAAAAGTATAATTAAAGTTCTAGAAAGTAAGCTCAGAAAGTACAGTTTAAGTTCAAGAAAAAAAACCTCGACACTTTAATTCTGGGAAAGTACAAACTGCATTGTGTATAACTACCAATGCTTACTGTACAAACGTTTGCAACAAGGCAGCCAGAAGGTACTTTCCCCAGTTGACTTCCCCAAAATAAGCAGCAGCTCTTCTCATGGTAAAAATGCTAAAGGCCTGTACTTGTACACAAGTCCAGAGGACCTCAAAGTGCTTCACACTACATTCAGTCATTCACCCAGCCGTCTCCACATGTATCTTGTGGCACATCAAAAGAACTGTTCTTCCCCTCAGCTCCTTCTCAAGCATGTTGACGAACAGTGTAAACAAGCTCAAACCCAATGCTTCCACAGAAAATACCCAGCAAGCAGCTCAGCCAAAAGCCTTGCTCTCTCTGTGGGTAAAAATATGGTCTGTTGTTCCCTAACCTGGGGAGAAACTACTTTGCTTTTCCTACATGTAAAATTTCCACAACCATTGGAATCACTTTGTCGAGGTCTCTGGGTGACGCTTAACAATGGACTCCTGTCTGTTTAGTCCTCATTAGCTGGTCTCTTCTGTTTTAATAAAGCTTCAGACAAGCTAACAGTTACACATCATGTTCCAAAAGAGTCTAAATGTGTGTCTTTCACATTTCCATGAACAGGTCCCCAATCAGAAGACGCAGATCATTCGCTAAGCGTGAGAGACACCATGTATCTGGTTGACACAGAAGAGGTTTCGCTGGAAGTCCAGCCCTCCTTCAGGAGCCTGGTTCTGCGAAGAGGTTTAGCTCTGGCTGGGATGCTATTGATCCTGGCTGCTGGAATCATCATAAACCTGCTGATCACGAACTTGACTATGAGTAAAGTGTCATTGCAGTGAGCGAGCAAAGTTCTTTGCCTCAACCGGAAAGCAAAACATAGACGTCTGCGACTCGGGACGCAGCCTGACAGGGGAAAGGTGTAAGATGATCAGCAGGAAGCAAAGAGAAAACAGACAGAGCAAAAGTAGCATGATTATGATTTTTAAAGCGAGATTGTTCTCTAGAATGACAAGAGTTATCTCTAATTAGTATATGGATCGTTACAGTCACATATTGTCAGAGAGAGCTGAGTCAAACTGAAGACTGTTCGAACATCAGCTCCGACTCACTTTGACTGTCCATTAGGGACCAGCACAGTGGAGAAAATTGGATCAGGCGGATGCGTTGCATTGATCCGACCTGCTGCGGTGCGGTTGCCCTCTGCAGACCGGAACTCTGGCAAAGGAACAAGGAAGTGCACGACTGCTCCGACAGCTAGCAGAGCCACCGCGGCTAACACAGCGAGGCCTCTGCGGACGATCAGCTGGGTGGTGGAGAGGTGGCCGTCTGTCCGGCTGACCTCACGGCCACCTGGCCTTTCAGCATGTCCGTCCTGATCCTCTGTACCAACACATATGTATCCATCTGCTGACTGTGGAAAAGAATACCATCACGCTTCTATTAATTTTCTTCTGCTAAAGACCAAAATATGGGTGTTAATTTATACAAAGAAATTAAACTGATAAATAAAAATGTTTTAAATTTCAGAGTGTGCTTACTTTTCCATTCCAGGCCATCTGACCTGTTCCCTCAGCGTCTGCGAGGCCAGAGGTGCTTAGTAATGTCATGTTGGTGGTTTTCTGAGCTCGTTTCAAAGCCTTTAACAGAAGAACAGAACGTCAGAAAGTTTCTACGCTCAAGCATAAAGGATCACATTCACTCTGAGGTTTTATGTGATCCTTGAAAGATTATTTTCACCCTGTGAACTTTGTTTTGTGATTTGTCACACCGCAACCACAAACATCCACGTCCTTTATTGGCAAGTAGCAACAGAAAAGTGCTACACTGAGAAGTGATCATGGTTTTCCTGTTTTGGAGGGATTTTTTTGTACAAATATAAAAACTTGAAAAGTGTAGAAGGTATTTCTAGCTAGCACACCTGAATAAATACATTGTACACAACCCCATTACTGTAATTACATGTGCTTTGTTTGTCTTTTCAAGTGAGGCTCTACTTGGAGATTGATAGATCATTTCTGCAAAGAGTTCAGTTCTAGTGGATGGAAAGCCTTTGTGAACAAATATTTTCAAAACTTTGTCACCGTTTCCAAATTTGATTTAGGTTTGGACTCTAACAGAAGCATTCATAGCTAAAAGTAAGAACTATTTTCTGCTGTGACTGCAGTTTATTTCATGTAAAAAAAAAAAAAAAAATTTTGGTTTTTGCAGACACTCTGTGGCAGTAGAGATGATCATACTTCCGTCTTTTTATTTATTTTCTGTAGCCCATAGCTTTAAGTACTAAAAATCTATCCATGTTGTCTCTGGTGTAGGCTTGGTGAGGTTGGTTAAATGTTTGCTGTTCTTGTTTGATTATGTTCCTAATGTTCTCAGCAAATTTTTTCAATCTATCTTCCCATACGCTCTTCCCAGCTGTTGATTTTGCCACTAATAACATATAACCCTCCTTGTTTAAGTTGAACTTCAATAACCTACTTTAAAATTTGTGGGTGCAATGTGATGCGATGTGCTGTTTACCATACCTCCTCTGTCACTTTCTCCCAGTTCAGTCTGAAGATGACGATAATGTAGAAAGTTGATTGCAAAATGACACAAACCAGCAGTCCCAGCCAAAAACCTGTGCAGAAAACAACTTGGGTAAGTTCAAAATGGCTTCGTTCTCATAAAAAAGAAATCATAATAAGAAATCTACAAACAAGTACCAGAGTTTAAATACCTAGAACTCTCAGTTTAGCAACAAACATGAAAGTGACGCTCAGTGTAAGGCCTATGCAGTAGTATCCCACGAAGTTAGCCACAGCAGGTATCTTCTGCTTGCCTGTGCCCAAGAAGATGCCAGTGCAAACCCCCTGCAGGTATGAAACACATGTCAGTATGCATGCAGCTTTACTTTCTGACAGTTTCAGGCTGGACATTCCTGAAGTTATGTGCAAATGTTTAAGGGTAAAAAAAAGAAAAACAGCATTAGAACTCACCACAAGTCCATCAAAGAACTGAAGGAAACAGTAGGCATTCATCAAATGAGAGACCAAACCTATGATCTTCCTGAAAGTAAGATTTAGTCATTTGAGTATGTGACAGTGTTTTAAACAGAGTGTTACCGTTATTGAAAAGTAAGTAGAGCTGAGTGAAGGTGTGAAGTTTGACACAAAATTGGTCTCAAATTTTTGTTCAGCAAATTTGGCGTCAAATTCACAAAATTTGACACCAACATTCATGCTGCAAAAATGTTTTATGCTGCTGTCATTTTAAAGATATTCATAAATGTTTCTAGAGGTCATCAAAGAGGTCACCAAAGGTCATCAAAGCAGTCCCACCGCATTTACAAAATCAAGCAAATTTGGTTTATTTTGCCACTAATATATTTATTAGTGGTGCTACAAAGGTTTTAGCACAATTTATATCACTTTTGTTAGAATTTTTTTAAATCTTAAAAATCATAACGCCACAAATGATTTTTGCTGCGCAAATGTAGCACAGTTGCTTGACCCTGTATTTCATTTGATTTTGTTACTAACAGAGCTGTCCAGACTCACTCGTCAGACGTGAAGATGAAGCCGATCACCGTTTTGGAGCACCAAAGCACAACTCCTTCCACAACCGCAAAGGTAGCTGCACGACAAGAGTTGAGGAATCTAAGAAGCAACACCCGTGAGAAATGGAAAAAGCTGTAATAGAAACGTTTTCACTCACCTGCGAGACAGAGGGACACCTTGCTGGTCAGAAGGGCCCTGGCGTGGTCTCCTGCGCCGAGAGCATTCCCCACTCTAGCGCATGTCGCTGCTTGAAGGCCGAGTGGAAACTGTGTGTTCAGGAATTACAACATAAAGTGTTTGAGTCGATAACTGTTGAAAAACGAGTCGGCACTGCTCTGAGGTCCAGTCGGTCCTACCATGTAGGTGATGAAAGCGATCATTATCACAGCATGCTGGGCTGCCAGCTCGTCCTCACTCAGCATTCCTGATTGTTACAAACAAACAGGAATGTCTTATGTTTTTTGTCGTTATCATTGTATACGATGTGAGTTTATGCGGTATCTATATTACCTGCAAAGAAGCCACCAAGTTCATAAACCCACCACTCAAAACACTTCATTAAGGTACTGGGGAGGGCCAGTTTCATGTAGGAGCCCCACTCCTGTAGTGATTCCACAGACCAGCCTGCAGGGGGCGACACAAACCCATTTATGTCTGAAAAATTTGTTTAAAATCTCAAAACATTTCGACCGCTGAGGGTGATACTGTCCCTCACCTTCCCATGTTTTTACATGCAGCCTCTTCCACCGGATATAAGCGAACAGAAAAGAACAGATGTATATCTGAGACAGAGTGTTTGCCGCAGCAGAGCCACTGTAACGCACAAGCAGCAGCGAGATAATGAGAGTGAGCGTTATCGTCCTGTTCACATTTGTCTGGAAATGAGTGTGCATGCTGACCTCACTCCCAGGTTCAGGCAGTAAAGCAAGAGGTAGTTTGTAGCGACATTCGCTACGTTTGCCACGGCGGCTGTGTAGAGCTGTGGCAGGATTATACCCTAAGTACGCAAACAGAAAAATAAAAAATAAAAAAAAAATAAAAAATCAGCATGAATTCAACAAGATTTGCGACATTTCAATAAGCAGTGTTTGTGTCAAACCTCTGGACACACCTGGTTCTGCAGGTAAGACACTTGAAGGTTGTGTAGAAACATTGCCTAAAAAGAAAGATGCTTTATTTGTCCTATTAATATTTTATGACACAGACGCTGGTAAAAAAAATTAAATCATTAATGAAAGCTTGTGTTTGTTAGAATAAATGTGTGACTCACTGGCACAGCGGGGAGGAAGGCTGTTATATACAGCTGAGCAATTCTGTCAACAGACACAACAGGGTTTGCTTAGGAAACAGCTGGTTTTTATTCAGCTGAAAAGTCTTTTTAAAAAATCTCCACTGTATTGTTTAAAAATGCTCTCAAATCTAAAGAAAATATCATTTGATAAACAGGGTAGAATTTTACACAGAAATACATTAAAAATAACTTGATAGAGAAATTGAGCAAATTCCATGTGAATGTGTTGAAACTCTTGGTCATAATTCCAGTTTTAAAATTCTTGGTAAATTCTGTCCATATGCAAGATTGAAAAGCTCTGGTGTTCACGTTTTAAAGAGAATAATATGTATATTTTTTCATTATAATAGATAGAGAAAAAAACAGACTTGTGCCTTCGAAGTAATTAAAAGTTACTTTCTGTAATTTATGAAAAATGTTTCTATAACTTGGAGATAATTTATTTATACCAACAGTTTACGTTTTGGGAACAAAATGAGTTCTTTATCTCAAGTAACATATGATACAAAATTAATTCCCAGAGAGTACCCAGTAATTACTGTAATTAGTAATTAGTGAGCTGTAAGCTCCAGAAAACTATATGAACTAAGGTACCAGGACATTAACATGTTAATTTCAATAAATTCGTTACATCAATTTTGACCAATTAAATGCATTCTTTTATTCTGGGCGGAACCTTTGTGTTTGTGTGTTTCAGGTACACCTGTAAATCTGACGCACGAGTGACATCCTTTATCAACAGCATTGGATGACACAGGCGCTTCTCTTCTCTTGGCCCACAGAGGGTTAATTTTTGCTTCATAAAACAGTCTGATGGGACGCAGTGCAACATGTTTATGTCAGTGAGGTACCTGGCCACCTCAGGGTCCTGCCCCACACACAGCAGGACGGGCTGTGCGTTGATGAGCAGCCCCCAGCAGGGCAGGCAGAACAGCAGCAGGATGATGACGCTCCTCTGAAGGATCACGCCCACCTGCAGCAGGTTCCTGCCCCCAAACGTCTGTCAAACATCACACACATTTTAAACTCCAGACCTGAAAGAAGCTCTGATGAAACTGACATATGACAAAATGGCTTCCAGACCTGAGATATGAGAGTATCACACGCCAGGCTCAGACCATACCCTGTGGCTGCAGTGGTAACGTTGATGGTCTGAAAGGAATCCGCAGTGTTTTACGTGACATTCCTTTCACTTTAAAGCAAAAGGTATGATGCAATACATTTAGAAACAACCGTCATTTCTGTCCACTTGTTGTTAGGATATTATATGACGAAATCTTACAAAGTATTTTTGGTCTAGCGTCTACTGTAAATATTTTAGTACAACTGAAATAAAACAAGTACGTTTTTAGTAAAAGATAGAAGCTTGTTTTAAGTAAATAACTCCTCAACATTGATGAAACAGTGCCAGGTCCACTAGCAGATTATTTCACTTATAATAAACAATTTTCCCCAAGTTATAAATGTAAATAATCTGCCAGTGGAATTAGCACTTTTACATCAAGAGAAAGGAATATTTGACTCTCAACATGCTCCTATATCTTGCTGAAAAGTTACTGAAAAGTTAGTAAGTGTACGAAGACATTTGCACTAGAAAATGTAGACCAAAAAATACCTTTTTTGTGTTTTGGCAGCGTATAATCATTGTTTCATTTTTCTGATCACTTACAGCAGAAGCCAACCCGTAGCCGGCCATCACGTTGTTCCCTAGACGCCCACAGAACATTGTGACCACAAAAGGCAGGAGGTAATTGAGGATTCGAGACAGCAGCTGGAAAGAAAAATGCTAACATCAAAGGTGAAGCAGCCACCAGTGACAGATGATATTACAGTAAGCACAAGTTGCAATTAATTATTGTTGTCAACAGCTTTGGATTTGATAAATGAGCTTTGACAATGGCATTTTCTTTCCGCTCCTTCATCAGTCAGCGACTAAATTCTGCCAGATACTGTCCTGGCTGTAAGGCTTACACCTCTTCTGTCTTTCTTTGGCCGAGAACGTCGATCGTCTGGTGTAACCTACGCGGTCAGAACGGGGCATGCAGGCAGTGCAGGTCCTTACCAGAGGACCCGTCATCCTCAGGATGTGGTACAGTTCCTCCCTGTGGGGCGAGGGAACCCTGCGGCGCAGCCAGCTACAGCAGAAAAGCCTGTCGCTGGACGCTTCCATGTCTCAAGTGTGCATCCCTCCAGCGCAGCCCCTTGTTTTTCCTCCAACATGCGTGTCTTTGTTGTGTTCTGGATGCTGCCAAGGATGGAAATCTTGCTGTGATCACAGCTTCCCTGGAGGTAGGCCAGAGCCGGCTGAAACAACAGAGATTGAACAACAAAGACGAGAAAACTCTGTAATCACAACAGAGAGCGAAATGGGGGGGGAGAGACTTGAAAGTGGGGAATGTTCAGACCTAGGTAATGAAATATGTAAGGGACAATGAACTTGTTCTGGTGAGGGGAGGGGGATTTCTGGCAAGAATCTGATTTTTATCACTTCATTCGAAGGTTGGCTCCTTATCTAATCAGTACAGCGGCGACAGAATTAATGTGACCTGATGCCACATGCAGGAATAAGATGAAATGCCCCCCTCAAAACATTCTTTCAATCATAAAGGAAGATGGGAAAGACAAAAAAAACACACTTTTAAAGTAAGGCAGATGAGTGTTGATCTTTATGTGTAAGGATTTTGCTGCAGTAATACAGGTACATAAACTTGCCCACATCTGCAGTCAGAACTATCACCACAAAGTTCAGAATAATTTTAACTGTGACACACGAGGTTAAATGAAGACATTTACTCACCAAATGCCATCAGCTAACTGTTGGGGAATTGGAGCATAGCGTAATATGTTACCATCTTAAAGTGTGTGATTTTTAAAAACAGGAGGCCCCACCATCCTCAGGATGCGCTGTCATTTGATTGACATCGCTAAGACCCGCCTCCTGTCTCTAATTGGCTGTTCCTGACCGAGCTGCAGAAGGCGGCAGAGGAGATCCATGCTTTCACAGATTATCTGTCTCATACTTTATTGTCATGTCATGGTGACAGTTTTAATAAATAAGTGCATTAAAACCAAACATGTTTTCTAAAAGTTACATACTGCAGCTTTAATGTCTGTAGCAACTATAAAATGCTGCTTACCAAGTTTCCCTTCCTCCGTTTGCTCCAACTGTAGGAGAATGTAGAGTTAGTGGTGTCCTACAGGCAAAAGACGGTAGTACAACTTAGGCAACGGTCTCAAAAAGTTTTATAATTCTCCACGAAACAAATACACTCAAATTGAACACTGAAAGGACAGACAATGTCAACTTAAAACAACTAGTTTTTATTGGCTCAAATAAAACAAGTGTTTAGATTTTTTTTTTACAAATTACAGGCTAAATAGAGATGCATTTTCTTGTGGTCAGGTTTTGGTATTTTTATAGTTGCTTTGAGGAGTCCCATAATCACAAGCATGACACAATCTCTGCATAATGGATCATCAAGGTTAAGTTCGTCTTTTGTTAGGTGACAAATGTGATCATCCATTTAACCTCTTAAAGTCCTAAGCAGGATAAAGTGTCTATGGAAATATCTTGGAGAAAAACATTCTATTTTATTTCTAACAATATTAATTCTCCTCATTTTGAAAAAAAAAAATCTGAAAGCACTTTTTACCCTTTGGCTCACAGTCCATAAATATTCAAATCTGACTGAGAATTAAGATACCATATTTCATTTTAAGAGGACAGGTGAAGAAGTTGTATGAGGAGTAAATGTTGTGTTGATCCCGTCAAGAGTAGAGTTGGTTCCCATCTCTGGCAAGGGGACCAGGAAGTGGACGGCTGTTCCCACCGCCAGAAAGGCCAGCGCCGTAACCATGGTGAGGCCTCGCCTGATGATCAGCTGGGTGGTGGAGAGGTGGCCGCTCTTCTGCTGTCTCACCTCTTGCTCAACCCGTGTCTCACTGTTCCCGTCATGTTGCTGGGTTTTCACAGGTGTGTACCCATCGGTGGACTAAAAAAAAAAAAATAGGGAACTGATAGCAAATCAGCTTAGACTGTTAAAGAAGCAGTATTGTGTTTTCCAGACAGATAGTGTTATTTTATAGTAAATAAAGTAACTGTTACCTTCAGTAGCTATAAAAATGTTGTATATGTCTGTAAAGAAATTTTACTTTGATATTTAACACCTTGAAATTGGGTCTCTATCTCTTTAAGAACTCTTGCTCTTTCTGAAACTCCACTTTCAGGAAGTGATCACAATATGGCTCCTCTATTAACCCTTTAACAACATTTTTACCAGCGTTGCACTGAGAAGTAGTTTGTATGATGAGCTCAGCAGATGTGCAGTTCAGCAGGTAAATCGCTAATTGCTGCTGGCTAGTTCGGTAGCTCCGCCTTCAAGCCTAGCTCTTGAAGGCGGAGCTAGGTCCACCCAAGCGTTTTGCAGAGCTAAATGGTTGCTATAGGAGAATAAACAATTTCTTAAACATGCATGAGAGTCAAAGCAACACTCCAGGTGCATTTTTGATGAGGGATTAACATTATAACGTGATGTAAAGCTCAAAAGAGTCGGTTTTACATGATACTGCCCCTTTAAAAATAGCAGTTGACTTACATTTCCATTGTTTGATGCTTGACCGTTAGCTGTGCTGTTGTCTGACGGGTCATCTGCTCCTAACAGAGTCAGGTGAGTCTTTTTCCTGGCCCGTTTTACAGCCTGGAAACAAAAGCAAAAAAGCACAAAATTTAGCAATTAGCCTTTTACTGTATGCTTTATAATTGCATAATGAAGGAAGAAGGATACATGGTTTTCTTCTCTTTTTTTTTTTACAATAAAAGAAACAAGTGTGGCATTTATTTGTATTCAACCTCTTTTATTCAGATACTCCTAAATAAAATCTAGTGCTACCAGAAGTCTTGAACAGCCACTTAATTGGTAAATAAGGTGACCCTGTGAGTAATTTCATGAGAGCAGGGAACCCGTTCATAACTGCTTGCAGTTCTAGTTTAATCTTAGTATTAATCCAGATATACTGTGAAAGCTTCTAACATTAGAAAACAAATAGAATTAAGAAGACCAGTGAACACAACATAAAAGTTAAGGGTCAGGTTATAAAACATCCCCACATTGAGACATCTGACAGAGAAATGTTCAAACCATCATCTGAAAACAGAAGCAGAATGCCAAAATCGCACACCTATCAGAACATGGCTGTCCACTTGAACTGACAGGCTGAGAAAGAAGAGCACCGTCAGAAAAGCCACTCTAACTCTTGAGAAACTGCAGAGATTCACAACCTGGGTGGGAGAATCTGTTCATATAACCAGTCCTGCAGTCCACAGGTCTGGCTTTTATGGAAGAATAGAATTGTCAAAAGAACTGGAACTGAATACAAAGCTCTCATGTGACATCACATTTCTGGGAACTTTGTAACTGACAGCCATCTTGGTAGGTATCTGTAACTTAACTGTCATGACGGTTGCTATGGAGTTGCTCGCCTCGTTCCGATTACAACCTGCATTACAACTATTACTCTATTGCAGAGGAATTAATGCTTTTGCAGGCCACTGTATGTTAGCAATACACTCTAAAGTTGTGTCCTGCTGTATATTTTGGTATCAATCCAACAACAAGCCAATATGACCGATACCAATACAGATACCAACACTTGTTATTGAAGTATATCATCAAAATTAGACTTTCACACTTTTTTTTTCTTTGAATTGTTTTGCTAAAATTGGGTGTCTTTATAGTAGACATCCAACAAACAAAGTAATTAGCCTTTTACTGTATGCTTTATAATTGTGTAATGAAGGAAGAAGGATACATTTGTAGACACCCAAAAAACAAAGTATTTTTGGGTGTCCACAAAATTCTTTAATATCATATTTCCATGACAAACTGAAACGTTTTCTAAATAAAGTGTTAAAATTTTTTTGTTTTAGAGCAAATCAAAGCAAAATCTGTTTTACAGTAGAGATTAGAGACTACAACGCAACAATAAAATAACATTTCAAGAGGGAATTTAAAACTAAAGAATTGATTTTATCTCAGTAGTGTCAATCCGATACCGATACCGACTTGATATTGATATCATCCACATTTTTGATAAATCCATCAACCTTCCTTCAATATGCCTAATAACTGTCAAACTGCTAGAAAGATGGAATACCTCCTCTGTCATTTTCTTCCAGTTTAGCCTGAAGATCACAATAATGTAGAAAGTGGAATGCAGGACAACACAAATGAGCAGCCCGAGCCAAAAGCCTGCAGAGAAAAGACAAATGGTTCTGTCAGAAGCACAGCAGGCCTCACTTGTTACGACCTTCGTTTCCTGTGCAAACACTAATTTGCCCCGAACGCTGGCAAAAACAGCAAGCCGGTTTCACTTCACAGACTTACCTAAAACTCTCAGCTTTGCAACAAACATCAGAACCACGCTCATTGTCAGCCCCACACAGTAATATGCAATGAAATTCGCCACAGCTGGTATCCTCTGTTTGCCTGTGCCCAAGAAGATGCCGGTGCACACACACTGAGAGGACAGGAGACGCTCATGTGAGACTTTTGACTCAGTACGGCAAACAGATTTGCTCTGCATGCAGTGACTCACCACAAGGCCGTCAAAGAGCTGGAGGAAGCAGTATGCAGTCATCAGGTCTGACACGATTCTCGCAATATTCCTAAAAAAAAAAAAAAAAAGGATTACATTGAAATATTCACTTTCCATTACAGAAAGATTTTTTTTTTTTACAAATGAGAACAGTTAAAGTTGCAGTATGTAACTTTTATCTTTTAATGTAACCCCACGCTCTCTGCTAGTTTCAGCTAGCATAGCCTGTTCTGAATGTTCAGGCTAGTTAGCATGACCGCTGATGAAGGTGGGAAAATGCTTTTCTTGTCACAGTAAGTTGCCTCTCCTCTAGTGGCACATTTAGCAGCGCATTCATGAGGATGACTGACAGCGCTAAGACCCTCTTCCCGTCTCTGATTGGTTGTTTTTGGTAAGGAGCGGTGCATTTCTTCAGCACAGGGAGAAGGAGAGGGAGATCGAACTTTTCACAGATTGTATGTCTCATGACATTCTGTCACAACATACAAATATGTAAAAAAAAATAAAATAAAAAATTAAATGAAAGTCACATACTACAGCTTTAACTATACTCACTCATCAGAGGTGAAGATGTAGCCGATGACTGTTTTAGTGCAGCCAAGCACAACGCCTTCAACCAGAGCAAAGGAAACTGAAAAATAACAGAAGAAATGACAAATTTATCAAAAAGTATAAAGAAGATCATGAAAACAATATGATTCATTTTCCAATGTTTGACCTCACCTGCCAGACTGAGCGACAGCTTGCTAGCGAGGAGAGCTCTGGCGGTGTCTCCTGCACCCAGAGCGTTACCCACACGCGCACAGGCCGCAGCTTGAATTCCAAGAGGGAACTACAGATCCCAAATTATGGAAAAATAAAACACATAACTGATATCAGTCATTAACAATTGGCTAAAGATGACCCAGAACTGCACTGGTTATTTAATATTAAATATTAATATTAAAAGTAATTGTTTTGATTCAGTATTTTTTAGTACATTTTTGATAATTTTATTGTACTTGCTGTTTACTGTTAAAAGTCCTTCAAGCAATGAGTGTTGCGAACTAGCCAACTTTGTCAACATTACGCTAATGTGGAAAAAAAATATTCACAATTGCAGTGTTTCCATTAAATAAGAAATGCAACTAAAATCACACATGAATAAGTTTGTTAACGTGATAAGTCATTATGTCATCCTCCATCTACTTCCTGTTGTCATCTTCTTCGTGGTTTGTGCTGGTGAAATGTCCGGCTGTTGATCACGGGACTCGTGTGAAGCAAAAAAAAAAAAGTGTTTCCATGTTTTGTGAAATAAACAAATTTCAATACGGACAACAAACAAAAAAAACAAAACAACAACAACAAAAAACACCATCCTAGTGCCAAAAAGTTTTAATCAAAGAAAAAAAATGTTATGAATTTATCTTTGAAATGTCAAATTGTGCAATTATATAGTCAATGAAAATTCAAATAAAGATGAAGGCAACATATTCTCTTGATTTATGTTACTTTATGTATCATCCCTATTAAATAAACAATAACATAAAAATAATTAAAATAAACACATAAAAGGTTTGTCTGCAAATGCTGAAATCAATCTCCAATTAATGTTTGAGAAATCTACGATTCAACTCCCTAAAATGTGAGATTTTAGAATGCCATAAACCTTACCATGTAAGTGATGAAAGCGATCATTATCACAGCATGTTGGGCTGCCAGCTCATCCTCACTCAGCATTCCTGATTATTACAAAAAGTAATAAATATGAGAGATAAAGGAGAGACTGAGGTAAGTTGAGCCACTCCTTGTTGCTAGACAACATTGATCATGTGACCAAATAGTTAATTGCGATTGTGAAGGTAAAATTGTTAGACTTTTATTCCTTAAAAAAAGAAGAAAAAAAAAACATTTCCACTCTTAAAAGTGAATTTTGTCAATCATAAGTTTCATAAGAATCGTGTTCAGATGTTTTCAAAATTTGTTTGATATGTCAATTGTGCTATATGTGAGCTACAACATATAAAAATATAACATTTTAGCTCTGGACACAAAGTTGAAATTGTAGTTTTGGGGGTAAGTTGAGTCATTTGACAACTTGTTTGGACATGCTTTATTACCAAAACAGTTAAGTTTGCACTTGTTCTGATTATGTGAAGGGATGAACAACATCCTCAAATAAATTCAGATATATAAGCTAATGACCAAACTAATGTCGCCTTCATGAAGTGTTCCTAAATATGAAAAATGACTCCTCATACCCTCAGTCTCTGCTACTGGTTTTCAGAAGTGACAGAAGTGAACTGGTTGATACTGGCTGTCCGCTGCAAAATTACCTGCAAAGAATCCCCCAAACTCATACACCCACCACTCAAAGCAAACCATCAACATGCTGGGGATGGCCAGCTTCATGTAGGATCCCCACTCCTGCAGCGATTCCACAGACCAGCCTGCAGGGGGAGAAAGACTCCTATTTATCCTTCGATGAGTTATGTGAAGCCAAAAACAAACAACAACAAAAAGACAGTAGGTCAAAGCACCTACTGCTCACCTCCCCATGTGTTCACATGTAGCTTCTTCCACCAAATGTAGGCAAACAGAAAAACACAGATATAAATCTGTGAGAGAGTGTTGGCCGCTGCAGAACCACTGCAAAGAGAGTCGGGTCACACTCAGAACCTTATGTGATTGTGAGTAAATGTTTTGGGACGTGTAAGGAACACCTACGCTACGCCCAGACTCATCCAGTGAAGGAAGGCGTAGTTTGTTGTCAGGTTGGCAATGTTCGCCAACAAAGCAGTGTACATTTGGGGCATGATTATTCCCTAAAAACACAAGCATGCAGGTGGTAGTAGCACCACAAGTTAAGACGACATTTTTCTTATAGAAATAATAAATACAACGTCATAGCTTGCCTGGTTCTGCAGGTAGGACACCTGAAGGTTATACAGAAACATGGCCTAAGAGAAAAGGAAAGAATAAAATTGGCGTTGTAGGCAGGATAGGGTCTGCATGTAGAGCCTAACTAAATTATTCATAACCCCTTTGTCAGTTCTTTGTACCTCTCGCTACAATTGGTTTTTCTGAGGTATGCATGTGTCTATGAGCTTTAGCCATCCAGGAACTTATTTATTTATTTTCAAAGAAGAGCATCTATGAACTTCCTTTAGATGAATCTCAATAAAATTTAGCTCTGGATGATAATTTGGACCTAAAGATTCTTGGATTTAAGCCATTCTTTTTGTAGCTTTGGCTGTATGTTTAGGGATGTTAAGGTAAAACATTTGCCTAGTATGAAATTCCTTGCAGTTTCTCCCTGGCTTTGTGGCAGGACTGCCATGTTTTTAGCTCCATATATCTACATTTCAACTCTGATCAGCTTCCCTGTCCCTTCTTAAGGAAAACATCCAGATGGGACTGACGAGGTTCATTTTGGTATTTTGTTTTTGACAAGATCATATTCTTCCACCTGTTTGCTCTTCCAAAAATTCAAATTGAAAAAAGGATCCAAGTGAGTATGGATCTCTCAAGTTTCTCTAGAGGTACCAGTGGATTAACATGTGGTGGTCATTTTGCAGTTGTTCCATTTTCTAATAAACTCTTTGCTGCTATATGTTTAGGCTGTTGGACGACAAACTGACAACTCACTTTTCCTCACTCTGCTTCCTTCTTCTACAACTCTGCAATTTGCATTATTTTCTGTTATTTAAACTTTTTAAAATAACAATTCAGTTGAATTTAATTGAATAGGCTGCACAGTGTGAGATATTTCATTTCCTACTGACTCCTGTTAACTGATAGTTGTTTCCTTAGTATAGCTGAGAAAAAGGTAATGGATAGGAATGCACACAACAATTTGAATTTTCAATTTGTATTTGAGAAAAGTTTTTAAAACCAAGCTATTGGTTTCTATCCACTTCACAATTATGTACTTCTTTTGTATGCATGATTGAACTGAATTTTTTATTTATATATTTTTTTTGGTTAAGTGACAGCATTTGTTGTGATTTGGCACCATGCAAATAAAGAAATTAATTTTGTGTTGGTCTGTAAGTCAAGGCTCAACGTGTCAAAGAAAGGCAAAAACTTACTGGTACTGCAGGAATAAAAGCTGTCATATACAGCTGGGCTATTCTGGAAATAAGAAACAGTGCTTAAAACTAATTACCAGATTTTTTACAGCAATATTTCAGCACACAGAGCTAATCTTATAGTTCACATTTTGCTACAAATAAAGAATGACTTGGTGTTTTGAGCAGCCTCAGCTGCATGTAGTTACCTTGCCACCTCGGGTTCCTGCCCCAAGCACAGCAGGATGGCCTCGGCGTTAATGAGCAGCCCCCAGCAGGGCAGACAGAACAGCATCAGGATGATGATCCCCCGCTGCAGGATCACTCCCACCCGCAGCAGGTTCTTACCCCCGAATGTCTGGCAGCACCGCAGAGGCAGCAGTAATCATTCAGCGAAGCACAGTAATGAATAGTTAGGATGTGAAGTCAGTTAAAAGCGAGTCAAGAAATATTAACACCAAGTTTTCAAACCTGGGACACCAGCGTGTCGCATGCCAGTCCCAGACCGCATCCCGTGGCTGCCGTGGTAACGTTAATGGCCTGGAATCAATTCAAAGCATACTTTTGTACACTTTACTTAGGCGGTCCTTGTTTGTTTGCTAATATTTTTGCTACTTATGACAGTTTATATTGATTTAAACATTAGTTTTAAGCAGTGTCAGTAAAACGTGAGTCACATCTCTGTCTTTTTTTGTGTTTATGCTTCCAAACCTTATTTTAAAAATATGATAGAATACGAGCACTTACTGCGGAGGCTAATCCATAACCAGCCATCACATCATTTCCCAGGCGCCCGCAGAACATTGTGACAACAAATGGAAGCAGGTAATGGAGAATTCTGGAGAGTAGCTACAAATACAAACATGATTCATGGAGCAGGCGGCACCAACACACGTATAAGGTTTCATATTCTATCTATTATAACTCCAATTACTCTGCACAGCTGTCTACACACACATGCACATTTGTGTTTTCATGTCTTGTGGGGACTTTACATTGACTTCCAATCATTTTCCACAGCCTAACCATTACCCAATCTCTAACCCTAACACCTAGCCATCACATACCCAACCTCTAGCCCAAAATCAGCATTTTCCCTCATGTGGACCAAGAAAGGTCCCCATAAAAAGCAGTGGTCCCCACAACCTCACATTGGAGAAAGAGATAGGTCCCCACAAGGATATAAAAACCTGTTTTACACACAGACACACACACACACACATGCACACGCACACACAGTCAGGAAAACCCCACTTAGCATGAATCTAGCCGTGACTAAAAACACATCATTACAACTCAATCTCCTCCTAGAAAAATCTTGATCCACTCAAAAATGAATATATGAGTTGAAGCGTTTCTTACCAGAGGCCCCGTCATCCTCAGGATGTGGTAGAGCTCGTCTCTGCAGGCCGTGGGAACCTTGTTGCGGACCCATCTACAGCAGAAAAGCCTGTCACTGGAGGCATCCATGTTTGCAGCAGCAGATGTTAAAGCAGGTTTTATTTGATTTTTTTTTTTTTTTCAGACAGATGTATCTGTCCGATCTGTCATCTGCTTAGGTTTTGATGCTGTCCAGTGACAGTTCCTGCTGCTGCTCTGGAAAGGCATTTCAACGTGGGGGAAAAAAAGTTACTAATTGATCAACTCAAGGTCGACTTAACACTTTGTCAGGTTGAACTTTCTGGGAGAAATAACCTGACAAAAAAAATTATTAGCAATTGCATACAGTTGGTGATTTTAATTCTTTACGGTAGATCTTCATTTGTGTAATAAAATTGCTTGCAAAAGAGTTCAGGCACTTTAAATTTTATACATTGCGGACATTTTATGGGATAGGCTAAGGGTATTCAACTTGTGGCGCTGGAGCCATAAGTGGTTCTTTGGTCCTTCCACATTAGCTGCGTTTCCATTACAACTGTGTGAAATCTGAAGACAGTTTGCTGCACTGCATTTCATTTAGGAGTTTTAAAGTAACTAAAACCATGTATTGTAAAAAGCTCTATCACACTTTCCTTTCACTTTAGAGTTTTTCCACGTCTTTGTGTTGGCCTCTCTCATGAAATCTTAATTGGATACAACATGTGACAACATGTAAAAAGCAGACAAGGAGAATGCTCATGTAAGCTAACACAAGAAATGTGGTGTAGAATTTAACTTCTAATTACACACAGCTTTGATTTAATTTAGCATTTTTCTGCTATCACGTTGAAGGTAATTTGAAGGCAATTAGCTGCTACTGTGGTTAGCATACTAAACAAGCATAAGTTGCCCTGTCTTCACCCCTGTTGTTGTGGATAATGTGCGTACAGCCGCTAGAAGTGAGAGTCATGACTATTCATGAAAACCCTGTGCATTTTAATGGTTATTCCAGCTTCCTTTGAAGGAAGCGGATAATCCTAATAAATCTCCATCACCGTCAGCTAACATGTTCATTAAAGTGTTTGGGAGTATAAAACATTAACATGTCAGATGGCTCGGAGTCCCTCTGAAGAATACTGGAGTAAACCAGTGAGTTCTTTGGCAACATGGACAATGAGATGCAACCCTACGCTAGTATCAAAATTAAAAAAAAGAAAAATCAGCCATCTGAGGCTGAGTCATAACATGTAGAACAGCTGCACTGCCTCGACTAACGGGATCAAATTCTGGAAAACACTTTGAAGGATACGAAGATTTTTTGCTGGATTTTTAAAGTGCAGTTAATTCATATACTAATTATGTAAAAAGTTGCAACAACTTTTTATAGGCATACATGATATACATCGGAATCAGAAAATGTTGGTCTTATTTTTCAACATATCGGTATCGGTTCTATAAATAAAACTGGTACTTATAAGTAAAACTGGTACTTATTTCCATCTTATTGCCGTTTGTTTCTGGAGGGGAAGGGAAGGAGGACGGTCATGTGGTCATGTGATAGCAGTAGTGATGCAGCAAAGGACTGTGGGAGGACTAACTTAAGGTGTATATCTTTATATACAATATATTTGTGTTCAAGCACTTTGTGTTCTTGCCACTGATAAGAATTTAAATTTATTTCTGTAATATATTTTTTTCTTTTTTTACAGTCATTTTTAAAGGTAAAAAATTATTGAAAATAAATAAAAATGTCAAATTTCAAATGTCGGGTTATCGGTCATTACAGCAATATTAATGTTGGATATCGACATCAGCCCAATTTTTCATATTGGTGCATTTCTAATTTTTTATGCTGTTAATATGAATGTTCTTAACAAGAACAAGTCGAGAAATATAAAAACTATTGCATATATAATTTTTTCCAACTAAACAATGTTAGTTGTTTCATTGATTGTGCGTGGCTGATGTGCAAGAGATCTTCAGAAGCTGTTATGATTAATGGTCTTAAAACTGAGAAGCAGAAATTTGTAATCAATAGGAATTTAACTGGTAGACAAAGAAGCTGTTGAAAAACAGCTTCACAGAAAGATATGATTAATGGAGAGAGTTTTAATGACAAAACGATGAGCGAAGATGAAAAATGTCACAGAGCTGAAAATATGTTCATTGTTTTGTGTCTTTAAAAAGAAATTATACATTTCTGATGCAGGAAGCACACAAACTCCTCAACCTATAAGGAAGAGCTATTGAGTTAATAATTAAAAACTGTCATATTAAATGTTGGTGATGGTTTTCCACCCTGATGATGAATTCTGTTTTATTAAGTTTTAAGAAACAGGTTAAAAACAAGGTTTAATTTCTATTAATTAGCTACAGAAATAGTTGGGAAAATAATATGGTTGGATTTGGTAGAAATACATTTGGGTGTCATTCATCTAGCAAGAAACATCAACACTTTATTTGAAGAAAATGTAGTTAAGGAAAGGGAGCTTTGAAATGAAAGGCCAGAGAACAGAGCCCTGAGGTACGCCAGATGGAACTGGAAACAACTTTGCAGGAGGAAGGATATGAAGTGGATCAGCTGAAATGTGATTTAAACCAGCTGAAAGTTGTGTTACTAAGATCAATAGTAACTGATATAAAATGACATTTTTCTAAATCGTTACTTTCCTAAGTCATTTTTTGACAAAAAATTATATTTTAAAACTAATGTATCTTTTATCAAAAAATGACTTGGGTCATTGACAAAATCTCCAATCAGAAGCAGAAGGATAATGTCATAAAGTGGTTGTGCGTGGTGGTGAGGATAGACGCAGAGACCCAGGTTACGGTGATAATGATGTTGAATTTAATAATAACAAAGCTCAGAACAGTCCAAAACAGGCAGCACGGTGGAGAGACTAGCACACAGCTAAACACCGGTAGCAACTGATAGGAGGACTGGAAATAGGAGCTAACGCTATCCAGGACTTCACAGTTCTACTGGAGCGCATAGACGTCAAACAACTAACGTAAGACCGACATGCAAACGACAAGGACCAGAAGAGATAAAGACAACAGGTGGGTTTAAATACACAGGGAAGGTAATCAAGGGAACGAGACACACCTGGGAACAATCAATGGGGAAGAGCAGAGACAACAGAGACTCACAGGACAGAAACTGATCACAGAAAAACCTTAATATAAATACACAAAAACACGGATCATGACAGATAAGAATAGCCAAAAGCACAAATCTTAAAGTTAAAACTGAGATTATATTTATAATTCTAAAAATATGAGTGAAAGTTGTCTTGGAGTTTAAATGGGTCAAATAAGACGTTTACTTTTTCATTTATAGGGTACATGGTGAAAATTATATGTAAAAATAAATAGAAAATAAATATTAATGCCAGAACATCTTAGCAGAACTGTTATAAGAGAGAATATAAACTAAACATATACACATTGTTCTCTCAATTTTAGTAATGTTTTTGTTATGTTCATCGAAAATTTGGTGTTACACAAAAACAACAAAAGATGAACATTTTTGCTCATCTTGTAAGCGAACCCCCCCCCCCCCCCCCCCCCCCCCCCTTCCTTGCACAAAAAAAAAAAAAACA
>NW_015113681.1:11056-77786 GCF_001443285.1 Poecilia latipinna | reverse complement strand
AAAAAAAAATAACATTTTTTGCCAACCTGTAAAGGCAACCCCCCCCCCACCCCCCCCATAGTTCTGATCTGGAAAAAAAAAAAAAAAAAAACATCTGTTCATTGATCCAGTCATATAAGACCATTCAATCTTAAACATGACTGTAATAAAAATGAAAAACAAAGACCAAAATGTGATAATTTTTTCATCTCTATGTTCAGGTTTTCAGTCTTAGTTTCAGGCAGACCGATCTCCCGTCAGTGTGACAACACAGAGACCCCCAGGCTTTGTGTTTGCCAACTCAATCCAGCTGCTACAATAAGATGCCTTCCCACTGATTTGTATCTGTCACTTATTATTTCTTCTAACTGCATTACCTCAGTGTGTGTGTGTGTGTGTGTGCGCGTGTGTGTGTGTGTGTAGACATCCTATCATACATCATATCTCTACCTGTCTCTCGACATCCCTGCCTCTTCTCTGTATTAACATTCTTGCCTTTTTGACCTTCCAGCTCCTTCACCGTATTATGGGAGAAGCAAACCTTTACTTTCATTACTTGAAGACTAAATGAATAACATAACTTTAAGAGACATGCTGTTCTTGAAAGCTCTCTAAGATCTGTGCTTTCAATACCAAAGGAGGAATTTCACTTATAATTAGTGGATTTTTATAGATATGTAAGCTATGTTTGAATTACAGAATGTCAGTTTTGACGTTTCAATATAAAGAAAGTGAAGTTTATATACATTAGACTGTCGCCTTTGTGTTATTTTTCTTTACACATTTTGTCACCCTACAACCACAAGTTTAACAAATCTGATTAGGATGTTTGATAGAGCAACACAATGTCCATAGACAATAAAGTGGTGTTTGAAGGATTTTTGCCAATTCTTGTTTGGAAAGTAGCTCAAGCCAATTCAAATTAGCTTGATAATGAATGGCAGTTTTATAAATCTATAACTCAGGTTTTCTGGGGCAATCTAAGACATTAAAACCCTTTGTTCGCACTGGATTTCATTTAGATGAGGCTAAATACAAACACATGCCACATTTTTAGATTTCTTCATTTATTAAACTTTCCATCATTTTCTTTCTCTGATTGTTAATTTGTTACATCAAATCTCAACAAAACAAATAGAAGTTTGTGATTGTAACATGTAAAAAATATATAGACAGGTTACATTACGGCGCAGTGTAATTAAAAAGCATCATAATCAACATTTGACTGACAAGATGTTTGTCAATCAAATTATGCCGCTTCTGTCAACCAATTTCTCATGTTTTACTTCCTAAGCCAGGCTCAGACATTGAGTTTTATCATTAAATGGCTCCGTATATTTTGGCAGGCGTCTTTAAAAGCTGATGTGTGACCCATCCCAGTTAACACAACTTATGTATTTACAGTCTACACCTTGCTGTTAAACATAAGCCTGTTTGAGATGTTTTATAATGGGTTCATCATTCTGACTGATGATTGTTTACATAAACCGTTGCTGCATCTCCACCTGTCTACTTCCACCTCTGTACGTGTAATTTTTGACTTCAGAAAAAGCATATGGGATAAATTCAGTGTTTTTCCTCACTTTTAAATAATAATAAAAACATCTAACATTCATCATGTTCATTGGGTGTTTATCTTGGTTTCATTCTTCTGTCAGACGTCTGGAAAGCTCTAATTATCAATTTCTATGGTTAGAAAAAAAATCTTCCAAGTTTGCCAAACATTAACTGGCTGCCTCTGTCTGCCTGTTCCTAAAAATCTAACAATGATAAACGCAGAAGTGCTTTTGTTTACATGACTCATAAACATTAACATGTAAACACAAACTAAAGCTGTCACCAGAACACCAGCAGTCTGTTTTATTTTTGCCAATATATATTTATTTTGTAGCACACAGTTTTGCATTTTGTCTTCGCACTGAAAAAAAAAAAACATCAATAAAGGAGCTTTTAGTGAAGCCCACCAGTACATGGAGGTGTTATGTTTCGAGGAATAAGTACGAAATCTTTGCCGCTTTTATCTCTGCAAACAGAGAACTGACTTCACACTGAACGCTTCCTGTCACACATATTTTTGTAAAGAAAAGATGGTTATTATTCATCCATTTTCACAAGACAATGGAAAATTAGCTCTAAATGATTTTTTTTCTCTTTTGCTGAAATAATATAGACCTGCTGCTTAACTCTGCAAGAACAAATATATTGATAAACAGATTTCAGTCTTAATTTCTTATGTAAATTATTGATAAGTCAATCTAAAAATAAAATACAAAATATTTAAAAAGTAGTTCTTGATGTTGAAAGGGGCGGTATTATGTGTTAACTTCATTTGTTAAAAAATGCTATTTATGTCAAATATGACTTAAAAGAAATCTGACCTTGTGATTTAACACCTTGAAATTGGGCCTCTGTCTCTTTAAGAAACTTCTCTTTCTGAAACGCCGCCTTCAGGAAACTACAACATAGCTCTTCTATTAACCCTTTAACAACGTTTTTACCAGCAGTGCAGATGCTCAGTTCCACCAGGTGTTTCCCAATTGCTGCCGGCTAGTCTAAAGGAGCTGAGTAGAGGAGTCGCAGGGGGAGGGCTGCTCTGTGAGGGAAAAGCTCTGTAGCTTGGAAACTGCAACACGGAGGAGGAGCTGTGCGTTGAAGGTGGGGCTAGGTCCACCTGGCGTTATACACAGTTGAATGGTTGCCACAGGAGACTAAAGGATTTCTCAAACATGCACGAAAGAATCAAAGCAACACTCCAGGTGTGTTACTGATGAAGGAGTAACATTGCAACATGATGTGAAGCTCAAATAAGTAAAATGTACATAATACTGCCCCTTTAAATATAAATCTATAGCAATAAGGTGTGTAGTTGCCCAGTTCACGACTCATGGGTTTGAAAAGTAGAAGGCATTTTTGCAGACTTTGGCAAACTGAGCTGACTCTTGAATTTAAATAAGTTATAATCTGAGGAGACTCCATTGACGTCTTGGGCTCAGTTAAATATTCTCTTTCATGTCATCTTTCAGAATCCAGCAGGTTAAACACAGGGGGCGTTAATGAGCTACCAGATTGGCTGACAGGTCTGCCTGAAATACTGAAAACATTGAAACTGTACCAACTTTGATTGGAAATGCATACTAGCCATTTTAACCTGTTGGTCTCAGGTTGTCATTCACAATGACAGGGGTGTCAAACTCCAGTCCTCAAGGGCCGCTGTCCTGCAGTGTTCAGATGTGCCACAGGTAAAAAACAGTGGAATGAAATGGCTTAATTACCTCCTCCCTGTGTAGATCGGTTCTCCTGAGCCTTGCTAATGACCTAATTATTCTTTTCAGGTGTGGTGCAGCAGAGGCACATCTAAAAGTTGCAGGACAGCGGCCCTTGAGGACTGGAGTTTGACACCTCTGTCACTAGAGGACCCAAATTTGGGTCCTCTAGTGACAGACAGGTTAAAACACATATTATATGTAAAACATACATATTTCACACAAAAAAAGAGAACTGGATGAACTGTCAGTAGCCCGCTATGGCACAGTGACAATTAAGCCGAGTTAAATATTGATGACTTTGGACTTTGCTCAGTGTAAGATGTGAGCTGTGCATTGAGGGGACATGGCCTGTCACATCTGATGCCACCATGAGCTGTAATATGCTGACCCGCTCTTCCTGAGGCCATTCTGGATAATTGCTTCCAAAAATTCAATCTTCTGACTTTTCTCTCTTTTTTCCCCCCGGAAGTAAACTTCTGCAGCCAGTTTTATGAATCCGATTTTTCACTGATATCAGAGGACGAGTTTGAGCGAATAATTATAGATTTAGAACGTGTGATTGAGAATAATGTGTTCATCTGAAATTCTTTTCCAATTACTGTTTTAATAATCTAACATCTTTAACTAAATTGAACTCATTCATACAATCAAGAGACATCTTGAAGTTGTATTTACAAAAAAAAAGCATTTTCTATAAAAGCTTTAATAAATTTCCACTCTGCTACACAGAACCAGATTAAGGGACTCTCGTTTTGATTTCTTGTTGATTTCTAGGGTTAATTCTAAAACCTAGGAAGTTTCATGTCAATAGACACATAAATATGTTTATTGAGGAAACTAAGTAACTAACACATTAAAGTATTTTCCAGGCAAATAGTGTCATTTCTATAGCACAACCAAGTAACTGTGTTTTCTTCAGTTGTTATAAAACTGCTGTATAATTCAAACATAAAATAAATTTGACTTTGTAATTTCATGCCTTGAAATCGGGCCTCTGTCTTTTTAAGAAACTTCTGATCTTTCTGATAATGCTCCTCTGTTAAGCCTTTAACTTCGCTTTTCAGAGTGTTGCACTGAGCAGCAGACTCCCCCACTCAGCTCCTTCAGACTAGCCCATAGCAATTAGCAAACACCTAGTGGAACTGCACACAGCAGCTAAGCTACTTCTCACCGAAACTCTGGTAAAAATGTTGTTAAAGAGTTAATAGAGGAGCCATGTTGTGATGACTTCCTGAAGGCGGAGTTTCAGAAAGAGCAGGGGTTTCTTAAAGAGACAGAGGTCCGATTTCAAGGTGTTAAAATGCTAATTAAATTGTCTTTCAAGTGATATCTGATAAATATGTAGCATTTCTTATAACAAGTGAAGATAACAGTTACATTATTGTGCTACAAAATGGCACTATGTGCCTGGAAAATACATAATACAGAGTAATAAAACATTATGTTCTAAATATTTTAGACTAAAAGCATTACTATATGTATCTAGCCAAACTGTAAGTAATATGTTTGTGTGCACCGTAGTCATCAGAAGGGACCCTAGCTAAATTAAATGTTTTATTAGCCTCTTCTTTGGCATTGTAGCATAGAATTGCTCCATTTTATGTCGAGCTTTATGCCTATTTAGTGAAACCAAATGAACTATAAACACTCAGAATAAGAGAGAAAACCCTATAAAAGCCCAACATGTCCTTTTTAAAAACTCGATTTGGCCTAAAATGTCAGCTGAATAATGAGCAGATGCTTTATGTGTTTTGTCCTTCTGTTTCCTCGCTGGCTCTGCGTCAACAGAAGCCAGACTTGTGAATGTTCTGTCTGGGTGATCGGCTGAATGTGAGGATGAAAGGCCTGGTGAGGCTTGTAGAGGCTCGCCGTGCTTCTTTTAGTGTTTGATTCAAAAAGTTTTTCAGAGCCTTGCAAATGTACGGGTATATCTTTAGATTTTTCACGTTGTCAGAACATGTTCTACGACTTTTTGTATTTTTTTGTGATGTGAAGCATCTGGAACTGTCTTGTTACTGAAATGTGCTGTACAAATAAACTTTATTGATTATAATCACAACTTTCAACGTATTCAACTGGGGTTTATGTGATAGATTAACATAAACCATTGAATATTTAAGTCGTAATTAATATACATATCATTTTTATAACAACCAAAGGCAACATATTTACTTGACTGTGCTTTAAAATTACGTGACTAGAAAACACATATTACTGCCCCTTTTAATCAATTATTTGTATGCTGAATTATTTGGTAATGCACAGCAAGTGTAAACGAGTAAAGTGAGGAACATTAAAAATTCCTCCAACATTAATTATATGCATTTGTTTTTTGTATTACAGAATCTGAGTCTCCTTCCACCATCTAAACATGAATTGTCTGAATTTCTGCGTAACTTCCTCTGAAGCGGTGATCCTCAAGAGCCAGTATCCTGGAAACCTTTAGGTGCAATTCTTCTCAAACAATCAAATGAATACCTCGCTCCCAAGCCTCTGCAGAGCTGAACCACGGCTGTAGAGGAAATTGAGCCATTTGATTGAGGTTTGTTGGAGAAGAGACTGGGGTTGGAGACCTGCGCTCTAAAGTCCCTGAGTCAGTGCAGCCTCAAATAGATCTGAACGGTTCTTTTAGAACAGTTGATTTGAAGGACCATTCGCGACCCTGAAAGCCTTCAACTCAATCTGTAACTGTAAAAAAACAAAGAAAGTCAGTGAATCAAAGTTTAGTGGCCACGCTCGGTGTGCTTCAGTCCTTCAGTGTTCAGTCTATAGTGGTCATGTTCTGATTTACCAAGAGTATCAGTCTGAACTCTGTTAGGAAGAGAGTCAAACATCTGCAGAATATTGCTCCGGTTATTCATCTAATGTATTGATCTGGCTCCGTAGAAGAGCAGAAGTCCTGCTTAGGATTTGTGAAACGGCACAGAGATGAAATCAATCCACAACACTCTCTTTCATCTATGAAATATCTTTAATTATGTGAAAGATGGACCGAGCCCGAGAAACACAACCACATGTTCATCGTAACAGGAGATGTGTACAAAAAATAATTTTGTAGATTTGAGGAATTCTACTTTTTTGTTTTAACACGGATTCAAAGATTAGATCACAGTAAAGCTCACGTCATGTGTCGTTAATAAATGGCAAATCACCAATAGTTAAGTCATGAGGTGTGAATAAGTTGACAACATCCTTTATTTGATATGTGCTCGATAATATTACTTGACATTATCTGTAGTTCTATGAGATTTGTATCTGTACTGTAGGAAGTAAATATATATGTTTGCAAATTAAATAAGTTTGAGGTGAAACTAAGAGGTAACATCACAGTAATGCCCTTGTAACGGAAAGATATATATATTTTTTCATTTTAAGACTCACTCACTTGTAATAAATACAAGTTCTAATTAAGATGTTCATCTTACTGGTTTTAATCCCTGGTTTTCCAAGAATTTTGTGAAATTGTGTTTGCTCAGCAGTACCACTAACACTAAAGAATACTGAATAATGAACATTTATGCTACAAATAACTATTAGATTGTTATTTGCCATTTAATAACTGTAATTTTAAAATATTTCATAGCATAAAAGTTTTAAAATATGCATCACAGGTTGCACAGGATCTATTTGTCTGTTAATAATGGGAATGTTCATTTGGCTGCTTCGGTAACAACATGTACAGTTCTGGTCAGACATTTACATACATTCATTATAGGTGAGAATCTACTGTTAACAACAAAGCATTCACACCTTTTCTTTTTTGGGGGGAGCAGGGATTATACAACAAACAACTTCACTGAACACTATGTTCGGGACTAACACATTTTGGTTAATTAATTACACCCATTTTAACATGTTAAAATTTTTGTTTCCAGCCAGAACCTTTGCATTTGTGTGTTTCTGGTACGTCTGATGCAGAAATGATTGGAAACAGCAGCGATGGACAAAAAAAACTCCTACTCTTGGTCCACCAGGGATTAAATTTTGCTTCAAAAAACTTTGTGATGGGATTCAAATGAATAATTTTGGTAATACTGAGTTTAAACAGAAAGTTTTCTTTGATTTAATGTCAGAAAGCGAGGAAGAAAAGATAGTGTGTATTTAAGTATCAACCGTATTTGAGGCTGTTTTCTTTAACTCTGTGCCTATGCATAAAAAAAAATCCACAATTCAGGCATTTCTTGTTTTTAAAATCGCTGAAGTCGTTTGTTGTATCATCATTCCATGCTGAAAAAAGTATGGTTAATATGCATCACTACGAGGTGGAATATCGTAAACTTCTCACTGGAACTGTACATCAAAAACAAAAACATACATTTTAAAGTTGTTGCTTTTTTTTTTTTCTTACAATAGCATACGTTTATCAATAAATAACTGGTGCAGTGTTATTTCAGAGGCAGCACTACACTCAGTCATACATACAAAGCCATAACCCAAAAGTCAAACTTTATGCAGGCTACAGGAAGAGAAAAAGATTTGCACGATAATCCTCCCTTCTGGATTGCACAAATCATTTGTTGCACAGAATTTTATTTAAAACAAGACAACATAAGACCGCATAATCCCCTCTCCTTTCATAGCAGGTATAAAAGACTCAGTTGAGAAATCCTCCTGTACCCTACTGCTTCTTTTCAGGGCCACAAAAATCCATGCGCTGTTCTTAAAAAACTGGCAGTGGAGCTGCAAAAAGAACATGCAGATAGATCCTCATCAGTTTCTTCGTCCTCCTCCGATTCCTCTGCAGAGACATTTACACTCTCTGAATATTCACCAACACACACTCACACACACACTACCACAGCATGTAAAACCTGTCAAACGTCAACATTAATGCACTTTATGCCAGGACTGATGGTAGAAACGAACGCTCCACAAAATAAGTAAACAATTTAAGGCTAAAATGAAAAGAGTGAACAGTTCCACACAGATCTAAAAACATACATTGAAAATATCTCTATTTACAGTATTTCCTGATAGAAAAATATGCACAGATTTTTCCAAACATAACCACATAAAACTTCAAGTGCACAAGACTGTCGAATTTCAGCATAAATACTCGAGTTTTCAGTGCAGCAGTAATAAATAAACGCGGGCGCGTCCCGGGCGATTTTTAAGTGGAACAAAGTCCGCGGGCTTAGCTAGCTAACGCCGTCGAACAAGCGAATGAACTAAAGCTGCTAATAAAGCTAGTTACAGTCAGAAAAGCGGCTCTCATCACTTGTCACTACCGCTTGATAACCTGTAAACATTTTTAGACAATATTCAGAACATATATTCTTTCAACCACCAAGCAGCGACTGTGCAGAATACGGCTGTTTAGTGCAAAACCCCCCAGAAAAACAAAAGTGACCTCGGCGGGAGCGGAACTGTACGTGCCACGTCTCTCTTCGAAGACTCCAGACCAGGCGCTGCGGTCGGCCGTCGTAATGCGCGATCCGCCGTACTGGTTGAAGGGAGGCCTCACATCACTACCGTGATGTGAGGCCACATGCAAGCGGGAGTAAAAAAAACAAAAAAACAAAAAGAAAAACGGAGGCAGAGATTGGATACATGGAGCACCGCAGGCTGCAGAACTCATGTAGAGATTAAGCCAAAATGTCACAGTACTCCTGTGTCCAGAGGCCCAAGCATGGGGGTGTGTGTGTGTTGGGTATTTACATCGGCAGAGGGGCTCTGTGCTGGGTGGAGTCGGCCAAGGCGATCAACTTGCTGTAGTGAACAGAACCAAAACGGCGAGCAACGTTCCATATTCTGGAGAAAAGTCCACCGCTTTCATCCCAGGTTTAACGCTCTTCGGCGTCGGTGTGCAATAAATACAAGATGCGAGGAAATTCATAGTCATAACCACATTGGTCAAATTTTACATTTAGATAGCATTTGAGCTCAGAACAATTATTTGCCAAAAGAAAACAACTTTGCAACTGTTTTAAATTCAGAAGACTGAACTTATCTACAAAGAATATCACGAAACGAAATCCATCGGGTGGAAAAAGTGTAGAGGGCCAAGCAGGAGGTAAAGCTTCGCTGTAAGGACTGCCAGCAAACTCCAATGTACAGCAGACAGAAGTGTACAGCAGACTCTGCAAAGTAAGAAAACATGTTAAGAATTCAAGAAACCGCTTGAACATAGTTTTTAAATCTAAATGGATAAATACAGTAGGGGGAAAAGTATGAACGTTTTTGTCGGTAAATATGAGTCTGTTGTACCAAGTGATATAAAATTCAGAAATTAAGATGTTAACAACCTAAAGTAATAAAGTTAGACCATAAACTTTGTTAGATAAAGTGGAATTATAAAGAAACATATTGCTGTAAGAGGTATCCTGGGTGTTCAAATTCAAAGTTTGACTCAATTTTCCAAACCAAAGATCAGTAGCTGCGTTTCCATTACAAATGTTTGTAAAACTTTGTCAATATTCCACTAAAGTGAAAAAAATGATGGCTGCATTTATTAAAACAAACTCATTTTCATTTTGGGCCAAATCAAAAATCTGATTGTTCTTAAAGGGCCGGTTGTGCCAGAATGTATTGATAAAACCTATTAAATTGCTAAAATATCAATAAATAGCTGTTTTAGCATTTAGTAAGTGTTATATTGAACATCTTTTGCAGTCAAAATCACAGATTTTGAGCTACTAATTTAGAAATATTTGGAATGAATTTTTATGATATTTGTGCTAATGTATGATGTTAAATGTTACATTTTATAAATCGCTGTATTGGTCACAGACTATGACTTGACATCAAGTGAGGCTGAGGCAGAAATCACTTAAATCCAGTGTTTTTGGCCAATTTTGAGAAAAAATGTTGGTAAAATCTGAAAGAAGGGATCTGTTGATTTTTGTGTAAATTTTGCAGATTTGTGAAAAACTAGAGGGAGTTATTGATGTAATTTGGAGCTACGACGGGCCAAATTTGGCCCCAAGACCTTGAGTTTGACACGTGAAGAATTTGAATTAATACGAGATACAAAAACATTTAATTTCCCTTTTGAATCAATAAAGTATTTTTGAATTTGAATGTAATGAAACATGATAACGATATGGAAGTGTCACATGACACACACTCCTAAGACTTGGTCAAACATTTAAAATGATTTTTCTGTGCACTGTCAATTAGAAAAATCATTTTAAATATTTGACTAAGTCTGAGGAGTGTCTGTCATGTGACACTAGAACTAAACCAGCTGTTATTAATGTTTAGTTTGGATCTACTTGTATGTGTGGATGAGTTGAGCTGCTACTGACATCTGGTGTGAATTTCACGCATTAAAAATGTATTCACTGGAAAAAATATTGACATCCTCGATACTTATTTTCCCTGCTGTATGTCCAGAGGCTCTTTGCCATACACACACACACACACACGCGCACACATATAGCAGCCATGCTTGCATATTCACAACACTTTTTAAAAATCTGTAAATGGCTTGAGTTTAAGCCATTTGGAAGATGTCACAGTTGCACTTGCATATTTATTCTCATGGACAAATTTGCATTCGCTTTCTGCTTGGGAACCGGAGCTAATAATAGCATCTGTTCCTCTAGTTGCCACGGGAATATTAAATATTGAGGGAAAAATTCTAATTGTCTTGAAATTTCATGTCACGCTCCTGTTGTTCTTGTCTGATTTTATGTCCCGACAGTATGTGTACAGTATGCGAGTATGTGTTCATACAGTGGTCCATATATAAAAAATAATGAGGTCTCTGCCACTGTAGCATATCAGATAGAGCTCAGAACATAATTTAATCAATACAGACATTTATTGACTTTGCTGGAATTGAGCCCTAGTGAGCAAAATCAATCTGCGTTTACGTCAGAGCCTCGGATTCTCAAAAGTGGATCAGATTAAATAAAAGCTTCATTAATCACCAAGAGTCTGCTAACTTCATTTTAATATTATATTTTAGTGTTGATGATGAAACTTACATTTACAGCGCCTTGAAACTGTTTAGACCCCTTGCGGTTTGTGCTTTACTACGATTTTATGCTATAAAGCAGGGAGGGGTTTCAAATGTTACAAATGTTAAGCAGGAAAAAATGATTGATGGATTTCGAATTAAAAAAACCTGAAAACTCCTCAGTTTCTGAGGAAAAATAGCTGAAGCCCAGTCAAATTGGATATTTAGCATTTACAAACACATTGCTGCAGATTCTAAGTTAACTCATCACGATGCTTTGATCTAAACTATTCCACTGCTGCTCTGACTGGAGGTATGTTTAGGATTGTTGTACCTCTGTTCCAGCATCAGGTTTTCTGAATCCTGCACTGTCAAATGAACACAAATCCTTCAAAAATCCTGTTCTACCTCTCGCCTGTGGTGGCGCTGCACTAAGAACCACTGAAGGAAACGAAAACCTCTGAAGAAGACACTGAGCACAACTTTCTTCTTTACAAAATGTAAACCAAAATGGAGTGGCGCCAGATTTTAGTGGATGTAGGATTTCTTTTGCCATTTCTTCTGCAGACCGTTTGTGTTAGTCGTGTTTACCCACAATTCCCTGCACTATAGGCCATTTTCTGCTTTTGGAGCGGCCTCAACAAAATTATCGCTTATCTCAATAACTTCTGGGACAACTTATTGTCGAACAAATTCTTTTTCATGAACAAGTGAAACAATATAGTAAGGACTGTGAGATGACACTATTGCAATAAGTGAAATCATCCTTTGAATTCATCTTTAGGAAAATAAAAAAACAAGATGTCACCTTGGCCCTGGACACCAAGACCCATTAGTTCTCTTCTTCTTTCCTCCTGAACTCCTCCCATGTCGGTGTGGGTGTCAGGGCGTGGTGTCCCCGCGGTGCATGGAGGCTCGTCCCCACGCACCCTGCCCGACTCCCCCGCCTCCCACTGACCCTCCCCCGCCGTGGTCCTTGTCCGACTCTGGCTGGCTCTGGGCTCGTTCTGGTTTGGGGTTGGGCGCACATGGCGGGTCGGGCTGCTGGACCGACATCGTCCTCCGCAGGTGGGTGCGCTTACACAGGAAGTCGGGCTTGGCGGAGAGGCCGAACGAGCCTTTCCTCAGCACCATGCGGACCGACGGGGACTTCTTGGGCCGCGCTCTGTGTCCAAACTGCAGTGTGGAGAGGTGGGCCGCGTAACCATCGCTCAGAAACTGAAACGACAGACAGGAAGGGGGAAATGGGTGGGAGGGGAAGTAAATGAGCAAAAAACAGGGAGAAAATTGAAGTCGTTGGAGTGGAACTGCTGGAATGAAACACCACTAGGAGGCCAAACGACCCTTCAGCTACCTGGCATTGATTCTGGTACTTCTTTGAAGGTCTGCCCACAATGTAAATCTGCGAGGGGCTTAGACCCAACATGTTGTAAACAGAGATGTCCTTCATGGAGCCATAAGCAGAGTTTATCTTGATGTGACACTAATCAAAGGCAGAAAATGAAAACAATCATCATCAGCTTGTGGATGTGTTTGGCATTTCAGCTGCAACAGCAAAGACACCGAGTCTGTGATTCTCACTTCCTGTATGAGGTTTTTAAGGAAGATGGTCTTCTGTCGCAGGGGATCGTGAACCAGCCCTTCAGAAAAGAAGATCATCCCGTGCGGGAAATTGTGCTGCGAGAGCCAAGACACGACGCGCTGCTTCTGCATGTCAGGCCGACCGGTGATGTAGATGATTAGATACCCGAGGTCCTGCCAGTGCCTGCAGGAAAAACACACGGCATCAAATAGGAATAGGTTTTTTTTTTTTTCTAACAGTCTCTCAAGGACTTGTGCAGAGAGAGACATGGTAAAAAAAAGTTAGCTTTTCATGAAATTTGGATTTCCTTCATAAACAGAAGGAAAGTTAAAGCTGCACTATGCAAATTTTATTTTAAAACCCCCACAATCTTACATATGTGTTAAAACTGTCACTATGTCGTGAGACTGATAATCTGTGAAAAATGAAGCTTCTTTTCCTCCTCACTTTACTACTACTGCTATCTGTAGAAATACATCACTACCAGTCAAAAAATAACCAATCAGAGCCAGGAGGAGGGACTTAGTGCTGTCAATCATCCTCATGTAGTCGCTGCTAATGGTTCTAATCTTGTGGGGGAGAAAGAACTTACTATTCCAGGAAAACTGTTTATCTGCTGTCATCTGTGGCTATCATAACTAGCCTGCTAACTGTAGCGTTACACATACACAAGCATGATTGACACCAATAAGAGACCCTCCTCCCCGCTCTGACTGGTTGTTTCTGACTAAGAGGTGTATTTCTCAGGTGGCAGTAGGACTTATTATCTCTCTCATATTTTACCGTCAGGACATAGTGAGAAAATATGTAAAACAAATATGTAAAAATCTTTTCTATTTTTTTTTTTTACTGAACATTACAAACTGCATCTTTAACTTCAGTTTTAACACTTCAGGAAAACTTTTATGAGACCAAAAATATTTGCACCCTCCAATTTTCTCACGCTACAGCTGTAAAAGCAGGCCATCACAAACCGCAGCATAAAAGTGGAAGGAACATTGGACACGTTCTACAGATCATCTGAAAAGTGCATTATTTATACCGTCTCCCATTGACTCTGACGCCCCTAGACACTTTTCATATCAATCCAATCCAAGCAGATGTCTTTAGAAGACACCTAGCTGTCAAACACAGTCACTCTGTGTGAAGTTTAGAAATATAAATCCATCTGTTCTTTATGTAATAGAGCACTCTTCTATTCAACAGCCTCTGTCCTGGTTTTTACGCCTCGGGTGCAGAGAAGCTGCAGAGTTAATGCAGTGACAGACAGAAGTAACGACTAGTACATGGGAATCTTGCAGGAAAACCTATTACAGGCTGCAAAGACTCAGAGGTTCACCTTCCAGCAGAACAACAACCTTAAACATCCAGCCAGAGCAACAATGAGACGGAACAGACCACAGGAACAGTACTGGTCTGCAACCGATCATCATTTTAGAAATAATTATTCTGATGATTAATCGATTAATCGGAACATCCTGCAAATTTTTCAACTGAGTCTTTTCATGCAATTTTAGAAATACACTAAAAGAGGCAAATTAACAAGTAATTCAATTTCTCTTAAATAAGAACACAGCATACCTTTAGTGAATGATTGGTCATTTGTAGCAAATGATGCATTTGAAGCTGAACAAATACTTCTAACATCAACATGTGAAAAAGCTCCGTGCTTTCTGTTTGACTTATCAGTGGAGGGCTGATCTGACTGTTTTTTGGATTAAACGACTTGGATAGCAAAAGATTTTTGATTGTTTCTGCAGTAATTTGAAACCAGTTTATTTTACTACACAAACAAAGTAGTTTTTTTTTCTAATCTTACAATAGCTATATGTTTTTAACAGTTTTGGTCTGAATTACTGCCAAAATGGCCTGACTAGCAAATGGGCTTTAGTGTCTGCATATTCAAGTTAACGATTAATCAAAAAATAAGTTATTTCTGTAATAAATTCATTGTTTAAAACTTTAAAAAAGTACACATATCTTTTTGACTGAATATCTGATTGGAGCTACATCCAATCAGAACAAGTTAAAACTAGTTTAAAAGAGGGTGGAGCATATCTGAAAACCATATATTATTTTCCTGTCTCACAATTATGTCCTATTTATCTATCATACAAATTCCCAATAAACCACATTAAATGTTGTTGTTATCTAACAAAAAAAGAAAAAGCTCAAGGGGTGTTAATATTTTTGTAAGACACTTCTGTAGTCACTTATCTGACATTACTCATTTTAAAGTTTCCTTATCTAAAAATGTTTGGCTGAATTTGCAGTATGAACAAAAAAAAAAACAAGGTGTGTGAAGTCAGTGTCAGAGAGCATCAGAGAGCAGAGTGTCACAGCAATAATGGAAACAACACAACAGTCACAGTGATAGCTGTGTCATCCAAACACCAGACACACTCTGGTTACTGCACACACGCTGCAGGAACTGCTGAAGCAGCTACTGCAGGAGAGCCTGACAGACACGTCTGAGGGCAAACTCACCTGACTGCCAGATGAAACTCAAGCTCCTCTAAATGCTCTATGAGTTTGTTTGTTATTCTGGAAAATCAAAACCAGCTTAAGCAAAAAGAAATGTGTAGTGTGTAATTGGAGAAGTGTGCACTCCATTCAGACTCTACTAACAAATTCATCGACTTCAGTATCAAACTGATGAAACCGCAAAAGAGTCGAGTTGGATGTTACCTGGGTCTGAGCCATTTGAGGCACAAATGATTGATAGTTTACATCCAGCAGAAAACATGGTAAAACAAAGCATATCCAGTAAAGACTTCATGAATCAATGAATGTTTTTATGATTTTACTAATTACCCAGAATTCCCAAATTGAACGCAACACACAGTTAGGTTGCTGAAGAAAGGAATAAAGAGGTATAAAGAAATTAGAAAGAAATTACCTAGTGTAATTTATTTGCTTACATTAATTCCAAGGTGGTAAACGGCACATTAGCTTCAGTTTTCAAAATTAGTGGATTGAAAATTACAAAGGCAGAGGCACTTCTGTGGACATATAGTGGTTAAAGGTCCTAAAGGTGAGAAAATATCAGCCCAATGCCTCAGCTTGTTTAGTCAAGGCATCAAATTACAAAGTGAAATTTTGTGTTAGTCATTTTTGATACAACATTTTTATACCAAATGAAGGTTGCACACTGACTTGATTGTGCTATACAATGGCACTATGTGCCTGGAAAATACATAATACTGCCCCTTTGTAGAAAAAGCCCTTCTGTTAACTCCTAACCTATGTCATACGGACATAAGTTAGGAGTTGAACAACACAATGGACACATAAAATTACTGATATAACGATACTGGTTTAATATTTACAGTGATACGAACATCAGACATCAGACCTCATTCTATTTATTTATTCGTTTATGTTTTGGATGTTCGATGCCACTTCATTCTTCCTCTACTAGTTGAAATCTCCACTTGCAACTTGCTTAAGTCGCATTTATAATGTTTGGAGTCCGTTATTAGTCTATGATTAAATCAAATATTGGGTCATTTGAACTGGTTTTTGGTTAAAAACGTAAACAGAATTTGGAACTTGATTCTGGATTTTGACTTTGACTCACCTTGAGACTCCTATGTCTTTATGTGTGACTTTGAAAAAGAGTAACCATGGGAGCTGGAGGACTTTTGATAGGAAAAACAATGACTGGGTCCCTCCTGCTTTTGCTGATATTAATGGGAGCACACACACACACACACGCACGCACACGCACACGTGCACACATCTGGTGCTTGTGCGTAGTTACCTGACAACATCAACAGCTCCAGGCCGGACCTTGGGGTCGCTGCCCATAATGGACACGCTGGCAGCAAAAGATCCGTCGATGCTGAACACCACACACTCCATGCCCCGCGGCAACACAGTCAGGTAGGCCTCAGCGCTGGTCTGGTCGCCCCTTCGGATTGTAAAAGAAGAAATGTCACACCCAGCACATGACTGTGTCTTTGCACTTCAAAATTTTAAATGTCAGTCGACTCTCCGGCTGCTTACTTGACCACCATTTTTACTGGATACACCCCCAAGCCGAGCTTCTTGCTTTTTGGAATGGTGTAGGTAATCCTGCCACTGCTGTTGGTCACCTCCATGTCAAAGTGCACCCAGCGGCCAGACTGAGGCTGAGTCATCACCAGGATGTCCACCTGAGGTTTGTCACATAATTAGACGGTTAGAATATGCTACACTTGGTTAGCCATACCTTTTGTTCTATCTTTATTCACCTTTTCTCCAGTTAGAGTAACCATGTCCAACGGGCCGTACATGAAACGGCCGACTAAAGTCTGAGGTCCATCCTCTGTTGCTATGACATCGTTCACCCTGTGGTTAGCAGTGACGTTCTGTAGTTCATGAGAGAAAAAAAACAGAAAACAAATTGAGTTTTAGCTAAATCCGCAAAAAAAAAAATAAAATAAAAAATACGAGCAGTAGCAAAGTTTAAAAAGAAATAAAACAGAAACAACTCCCATGGCAAAGTGGTGGGCAGACAAAATGCTACTTCTGGAGAAATCATTGTTATAGTTCACTTTTTAAATTAATCGAAAAAATAGATAAGAGTTTTACAAAAAACAATTTATACCAAATCTGTCAAACTTACAGATTTACTGTCAATAAAACATTATTTTCTCAGTAAACTAGTACACAGTTTAATTAGGTAGTTGTGCAGTTTCAAAGGTCTGTTAAAGTCCAGGAAACGTTTTAAAACACACAAAAGGAAATGAGATATTTTCACTGCTATTTTCAGGTTTGAATCTTATTAACTTCATAAGTGTTGTTGTTGGGACAGTTCAGAACAGCAGGATAACTCCTTCTGAATTTTTCTTCTTCTTTGACTTCACTTCAAAGGAGCCAACCAGCAGAGAAACACTAATCCTTAAATCTGATTTCACCAAGACGGCTGCATTTTATCAACCAGTAATGAGAACATTAATCTATAATTTACTAACTCAGTGGTGCCCCTGCATGATATCAATTCTGGGCTTACAACCAACTCTGTTGACATTTTTATAGCTTTCACTTCATCATGTAGTCACTATGAAAGTATTTTACTCATACATGCTGTTTTGAGTCCAGATTTCTGGTCTCAAACTGAATTTCTCCAGAGAGAAAACAGGACAAATACTAACTGAGAGCAGAAGGAGCATCAGGGCATCAGGCTGAGGAACCACATTTTGTTTTCAATGTAGTTCAGTTACAGTTTCTGCAGATTTATCAGCTGTGTTTTCTTAATTACTTGTGGCAAATAAAAAAAATAAAAAGAGTTGAAAGTCTGATTTCAAAACTTGCACAAAAGAAAAAAAAAGCCTACTTTTGTAACATAAACACAAGAAATAGGCAAGTGTACGGCTTCTCATAAAAACACTAAATGCAAAAGGATTTATTATATAACACTTTAAGTTAGGCTAAAATATGAAACTGCAGATGACAAATTAAGTGCAACTTATAACTAAAGTTATAATTTTATTATAACTTTTCATTATAAATAAAGTCTTCTAATTATAATGAGATGAAAAGCCCTAATCCCTTTTCAAGAAGTCATAATTAGGGATTTGTAACAAGATACAAGATTTTGTTTCTTGTTGAAATGAGAAACTTTGTTGTAACGAGATAAAAAATGTATCTAGTTTTAACGAGAAAGTTTCTACTTTGGACAAGTTTTGTGTCTCATAAGATTTTCTTGTTCTAACAAGAAAATTTCTAATATATAAAATTAATATAGTTTTAACAAGAAAGTCTTATTAAAATCAGAGGTATAAATCATCTCACTATAACAAGGAAACCTCTTGTCATAAGAAAACTTCTCGTCTTAACGAGTCTTGTATCTCGGTTTAATGAGAAAGTTTTCATTAAATCTAAGTTTTATAAGTCTCTATAACAACATCGTTTCAAGTTTTAATGAGTTTTGCGTCTAGTTAAAACTAGAAAACCTTCTCGTTATGACGAGAAACTGCTCCAGTATTCATTTCCAAGCTCTGGAAGATAAACACTTCCGTACTTAAGAGGCGTCCAACAGGAAGTGTGTTCCTCATCTCAGCTCCCTTCAGGAAGAAACTGGTTTAAAATTAAGATGTTTCCCAGAACGGGACAGAACAGATCAACGAATCTACAGAAGATTTACAGTGTGGAGGTTCCTCCACCTTTTCCTCAGTGTTAGTATTTATTTAAATGTTTTCATATAATATATTTAGATTTTCACTTTTTTTTTGGTGGGTTTTCTTTGGTGGTGGTTATTGCATTGGGTTGTTTACTAATTTGGGTGCACACATTTAGTAAATGCCTTATGTTTTTTTAAGATCATTAATTATGTTGTTTGCTGAGTTTAAGGACTGGCTGACAGAAGGGGGTTGGCTGAAAGGAACACCAGGAAGTGGAACAGTCCATCAGGCTGCTGGAAGCAGGGGACGTGATGTGGAAAAAATCTGCCTCTCTCCACTAATGGCATAATTGTTAAAACCTTTTTTGTGTTAGGTTATTTGGGTTTATAGTGGTGTTTAAGTCAAAGTGTTTTAGTTTAATTTAGTCATTTATGTTTATATATTATTTGTCTTTGTCTTTGTCCCTACCCCTCCTCGTTTGTGTAGGCTAGCCTGTTTGTATAAATTCCCCTGTGTGTTCATTGTGTGAGGGCAGTTGTTGGTTTGTTATCTTGAGTTAGGTTTGCCTTAGTTGATTTCTTTTGGGCCCATTTTGTTATATTTTTTTAGATTGGTTGTTGAATCCTTTTGTTAAGATGTTTTTGGGAAAAATAAATAGAAGATATTTTTTTTATATATGCCTTTGTCCTTGTCCTTGACTGGTTGGACCATCACATACAGAATAAGAGAGAAGCAACTTCTTTCAAACATCTAATATATTTATTTATTTCTTGAATGTTTAATTGAAAGTAGCAACAAAATGTAATCTGTTTTAGCTCATTATGGATTAACGGTCACAGTAAAAAGCAAGACACACTGAATTTTGTTTAAAAAAAAAACCTTATATTATTACCACTGGAATTACCACGTCAAAAAAACAACAACAAAAACCTTAAGAACCACAGCACAGCCCTCATGTGATCAATTGTGTTTTTGTTGAACTTCATTAGATCAGCTAATGACGACTGATCTAAAGCAGGAATCACCTCACAAACAAGTTCAGCGTTTCCAGCCGCTCCCCACCATTAGCTCTGTCAGCAGCTAATTGTTTGACAGCGGGAGCTCTCTGTGGGATGCTGTGGCAGCAAACATGGAGACGACATGCACTAAGTATGAAAAAAACAAAGAAACCCCAGCTGAATGCAGATATGAACCATGGAAAACGCAGGCAAAGTTCAACACCTGGTCACATTTATTTCGGACAGCTCCGCTCTGCGAGGTCACAGGTGATAACAACCCAAACAAGCAACAGGCGTCTCAGTGCGACTCTTCACCAACAGAAAGACTGAGCTGTGAAGAAGCAACATGAGGAAAAACACACGTCTATTCCCCTCCAGCAGTGACGAAAGGCCTCCTGCCTGGTCAAGTCACCTCAGATGTTTATGTCAAGTGTCTCTGAAGCAGCTAACAGCAGCGGCTATGCTAGCAGCGTGCAGACTGATCCGGGTGAAGCTGCTAAAAATCTCACTGTACTCACCGTGAATGAAGAGATCACAAAAAGCTCACTTAGTGGAGCTGAACAAAAACAAAAAAAAAAAAAAAGGAAAACTATTTAAACTCAAATATAGCAGCGTTTTTTGTATTCTGCTGAAAAAAAGGTTTATTTTTAGCCGTCTGAAAAGAAAGAAAAAAAGAAAACCTTCACCGACTCTGATTAAAAGTTCAACCTTGGTTGTTCTGCTCGACGAGGCTCGGGCGAATCGTGCGACTATCTGATTCAGAGCTTCAAGGTGAAGCTGTGGGAGAGTTTTCAGAATTTCAAGTCACAGAGTTAAGTTAGCACAATTGCGGCATCCGTGAGAACTTTATTTTTAGACCGAGTGAATGAAAAGGCATTGTGGGAGACGGATCCAAAGAGGAGATAAAAATACAGCAATAAAAAAAAAGGCCTCTCTTCACTGAAGGGAGAATCAGAATAAGTGTAAATTTAACTGCAGCATTACTGAGCGCTAAGGAGAGCATTTCAATACCAATAACCATCTGTCTTTACAGTGAACAGAGAAAAGTTGTACTGATCTGATATTGATATCGGCGTTCGGGTCGATATTTCTATCCAGCACCTATTGTAACCCACATGCAAACCCACCGGTTAATAATAAATGAGTCAGTTGTTCTCATACATGCTGTTGTTTATCACTTCATCAAGCCATTTCTAACATTCCACACAACAAAATGAGTAATAAAGTACCTATGATTCATGCTGATATTGTATCAGGTCAGTATCGGTATCGTACCGGAAGTGGAAAAGTTGCATCGAGACATAATGATACAAATACGTTTGTGTGGAAAACCCACCCTTAGCTTGACATGCGTCCTCCGCCGGAGCCACTTCTCACGTGGGCTGGAAGGAGAAAACGGAGCAGAGTCCAGGCGGTCTGCTTCCTGGGTTCGCATGCAGTCGCATCGCATGAGCTGTCAACAAACACACAAACATCCAGTTATACCAACATGTACAGTAGAGAATGACACTTAAACTTTTTTTTAACCCTCAATCTCTGACATTAAATCTGAATAAATGTTTCCTTTTTAAAGTCGATTAGGATTTCCAAAAATTACTTCTATTTGCTAAATGCCAGAACAAGAAACTCTGGGCCATATCGCGAAAATTGAACGACACCGAAACTTATAACAATGACTGAATGTCATTTTGATAATGTGGATGTTTTCTGTATTTTAAAAAAGAAAAAAGTCTTTTTTGACTGTGTTTAGCCAGGCTAAGTCCCTTTAAGACGCTGTGCTACGTGAACAGTCATGTGACTCCGCCCCTTCCAGTCTGTAACACGACGTGAAAGAGACTGTGAGGTTGAGAAAAATGGGGCGGTGGCATTGCAGAGCTGGTCGAGGAGCAGCTCATCCAAAAAAATGTGTCAAAAATCGTTTGTCAAGATTTTGGATTCACCAAGGACATTATTTTATTCTTCTAGTCTTGTGCTTATTTGTTCAATAACATGCAAGCACACATTTTCTTCATTTATTTGTAGATGCTGTGGTTTTAAAGTCCCTTGAAGTGGTCATGAAAATAGAAAAAGAGTAAATAAGATCATTTGTTTTATTAGTTTCTTCAAATTCAGATGTTTGCTGCCAAGCTAATGTTTTGTAACATTCTTTGGAAAATTTGTATAAACCCGTCTCAGTAACATTAGTATATCAGCAAACTAATAAACTGATGTTAGACTACTATGCTAGACTCATAGTAGTCTAGCAAACTACTATAAGAAGCCAGTTGTAGATTACTCAAAATATTTTTATAAAATTTCTACATTATACAAAGGCTATTCCATCAAATATGAACAAAGTGGATCTTTTGAATTTTAAGTAATGTAACAAAAAAAAAACAACTAAAAAAATACTTCTTTCCTTATTCTGGTATTTAGCACACAGAAATATTTCCGATAATACATTTTGAACTTCGATAAGTAAAAATCTAGTCTAATTTATGTCAGACTCAAAAAAAAAAAAAAAAATACACACATTTATATTCCCTCAAATCTACAGAAAACTCAAGTTTGTGCATCAGTAATGACTTAGAAAAACACTGGGGCAACACTGTTGTGAGAGGTTTTGTGAGCTGAAGCCTTGAAACTACATTTGCAGTTTGAGTCCTATAAATCTCAGTGCTAATAGAGAGAGCAACAGCAGCACAGATTAAGTGCTAAGAGGGGATTTCGTAAAAAATCGTTAGATGAAAGAAGCCCTGGATGTGATTTCTGACTCACTTGAAACTTGAGATGCTCTCAGTCTAAACACATTTCCAGAAACTTGTCAAACTTAAAGAAAAAAAAAAGGCGCATTAATAAGCTTGATGATTGCAGGAAATAGCTTTTTGCTCTTATCGTCAAAATGACAAAACATCAAGTGAAACTGACAGCTAAATGACTCGCTTTTGAAGAGAGATATTTATCCCACACCTCGTCAACACATATATATATATATATATATATATATATATATATATATATATATATATATATATATATATATATATATATATATATTTTTTTTTTTTTTTTTTTTTTTTTTTTTTTTCCAGAAAAGATGACATGTCAGAGCTGACGGTGAAAGAAACTATTTTCTATTTTCTTCGTCTAATAGGAGAGCCTGTCCGTTCGAAGCAGACAAATAAAGCTTTCTGGCATTTTGTTTACCTCTTCATTTGTTGAAGCTCCTTTCAGGTAACAAAGGATCCAAAGATCGTCTGAACCGAGACGGGCTTAAGATTTATGATACTTGCAGCCAGAAAATAATTACATGTCACATTTTTATACATTTTTTTATCAACAATAAAGAAACGCAAAGAAAACAATGAACCAATTTCCTTCCACTTCATAGTTAATTCCTAACATGAAACACTTGAAGCACAACCAACGAACAAAGATTCCTCAAGTCCAAGGTTTGACCTGAAACTGATAAGAATTAACTGGCTACAGTGTGTAGATTCATCCATTAAAGATGGATAAAATGTTTACATTTTATAGTTAGTTTGCAAATCACATAGCCTAAAACTGAACTTTATTTTTGGTAAATTAAAAAAAAAAAAAAAAAAAGAAAAAAATCAGTTACCAAGTATTAAGTATTAACTTGTTTTCATTCAACCACTGCTGTTCTTCAAGTCATATTGTAAGTATTATGTTCCAAATAAAATATGTGCAAAATGAAGTATTTAGCTCCAATGTTCCAAATTATCAATATCGGCTGCAAAGAACGTTACTTTGGATTAGACAAGACTAAGTAAAACATCACAGAAATATTCCTCATTGCCTTCAAGGTGCAAACAAAAGCAGCACAATCTGTCACAGAATTTCTGGATATTTTTTTTTTTCCATCAGAACAACCGTGTTATGATTTACCACCGGGCAATTAACGCTGAGCATATATTCTCACTCCAATACATCATAACACAACTGGCTGAGTTTAGATTGGCTAATCTAATTTTCAGTTCCATAATTTAAGTGGTTTTCTTCCCATAGCCTAATGAGGGAAAAAAATCAATTATTCATTATATTAAGAGTTTCTGTAATATTAAACTTTCCTTTTCATGTAACTGGAGATTCATTTACGACCACTGCTTTTATGAAATGATATAAAACGCAAGAAAATCCACCAGATTATAAAAGGATCACACAAACAGAGCCACATCCGTTCACATATTCTTTCTTGCCGTTGTTTTCAGACAGTGTTCTCCGTTTGTTCTCCGTCTTACTGTAAATATGTTCCGCGCGGCTTTGATGTACTTAAACTAACATCGTCTGTTACGCAATTAATCTCCTGACCTTCTGTCCCTGGCACCACGTTATCGTTTTGAATGAGATAGATGAAGCTCTGCGCTCTCATGGGAAGATGATTAATTGAAGATTTCAGTGTTTGATAACAGCCAGGACGTTCTGTGTGTGTCTATGGGGTGAAGGGATGCTACATTACTAGAACAAAGAAAAGGCTGAAAACTTAAGATTACAGCAAAGTGGTTGCTTTTGTTTTTAACTTTCGACTGTTTTTTGGATTCACGAATACTTTTTGTTTCGAGATGTGAAGACATTTCACTTTATGGCTACATTAAATGTAACTTTAGATTCTTCATTCTTTTCTGCAGCAGCATTAAGATCAGCATGATCCTTTTGCACATCAGTTTGTGTGACAGGAGAAGATTGGTGATGCTTTATTAATGAGACACAAAACACTTTTTTCCCTAAATGTTTTCTCATTAAATTGCAGAAGTTTCAGAAATGAAAAATACTCCTGTGGCTTTCACTGTTATTTTTCCTATAATATCACACAATGACAGCAACTATTTAAAAGCCCAATTTTCACAGCTCTAGTGAATATGAATTACAGTTTTAATCGACGAATAATTAGTTTGAAAAAGATAATAGCCTGATTGGTGCACAATCACTGCTTCACACAAACAACCTTTTCAATTTTCTAAATGTTGTAATAGTTAAAATCTCTATTGGCAGATTTTTCCCCCCTAAAATCAAGGACACAGGAAATCAACATTCAATGCAGAAATCGTTGCATGACTTTAAGTCTTCTACCAGCAACTGGCTTATGTTAGTGCTGCTGCTCTGCTGCTCTGGCTTCATGCCATTTTTCTCTTTATGTCTTTTTTCTTATTTTTATAATTAAGACATCTCAATTTCTGTAAAACGTAAAAAAAAAAAAAAGAAAAAAAGAAAAAAAAAAAAGCCAGGCATAACATCAGCGGGGCTCTGCTACCTGACGGAGAACAAACGCGGCAACGTCGGTGGACTCCCAGTAGGAGGCGTGAAAAAGATGAGGCAGAGCTACCGTGGGGAAGGCGGTGAGCACGTCAGGGCAGTACAAAGCGAAATCCAGCCTCTTGGAGCCCCACCAGCTGCTGGAAACTGAGACCAGAAAACACGTTATGAGTTAAAGACACGCCGAGTTCTGGGCTGTTTTATGGCTCCGTTTGCCTCCCACTCACTGTTAGCGATGGTGTTCCCTAGTTGGCTCATGGAGCACATTGACATTTCGCTTTCCACGCTGGTCACGCTGCCTCTACGACCTCTCGCCTCGCCACCTCCTCCTCCTCCTCCGTCCGTCTTCGTCTCATAGGAATGCGGTGAAGCTGGACTGCCGTGGGATTTGTCACCTTCCAGAAACACGCCCGGGTTGCTTTGGATGCTTTCTCCTGTAGGTGGAAAAAAGAAAGAGGACAAGCAGAAAAAAAGAAGATGAAAATACCTTAATGACAAAGCAAATTAGACAGGTTCATGCAGGATTCTCCAATACTTTTAGGAGCTTCATAAGACCATAATGAATCAAATTTAAAACAGCAAAGATGTACAAAAGAAATGTAGGGGACCAAAACTGTGAAATTTTGGGGGGCAGTTTTGGCTCTTGGTAGCAGGTTTGTGCTTCTCACATGGCAGAGAGCTATCTGCCAGCTATCGTTAGCTAGGTGACAAATTTGCTAAGTCTAGCTAGAGAGCTAGCAAATACTAGCAGATTCTTACCTTTAAACTAAATTTCACAAAGCTTCCACTTATCCTGGTACTAAATCATTTAATGGTTAAAGAAAAAATATCTTTCTCCTAAGTTGTAATTTTTTAGGTTGGAATATTTTTTTCAAACATAGCTTTTTAGAAGCAACATGGTGAAGGCTAATATTTTCCAGCTCACACAAACTTCATCTTTTTTTAGAGAAGGATATCTCTACTAAAGGTGGGCAGATCGATCCAAAATATCAACAACATTGATACCGGTTGGTATCAGTATTGGATCTATACGTGCATGGTAGAATCAATACTTTAGGTTCAGATTCCCTCTTGAAATGTTATCTTATTTTTGCATTATAAGTTCTTAACTCTACCTTAAAAATATGTAGATTTTTTTATTTGCTCTCATGACCCTTTTTTGCACTTTGCAGTTTTTGTTTTTCTGTTTTTCTATCGTTACTGTTAGTCATTTTACTATGTTAAAGTATTTTGTAGAACCCATAAACTGTCCAAATTTCGTCAAAGATTTCAACAAAATAATTCAGAATACAAACAAAGATGAAATCACCTAAATGTCAGAAGTTTGACAACATGGAAAAACAGAAAAAAAATATCTGTTTTGGTGACCTTGTATTTACTAGATCAATACCAAAAATATGCAGTACTGCACACCTCCAATCTCTCCAAATTAGCGAGTTACAAATTATTAACAGGAACTATGTCACTAGAGTTATTTGAAGTTTCAACAAAGATGATAAGACATTTGTCTTTGTAGTAAGGTACATCTAAATTACACCTTATTTGTCAGTTATTGAACAAAAACCCGTGAAAATTAAAAGGAGCCCCAAACTACATAGAGAATGATTTAAATAAAAAATAGTTTCTCGAGGCACAGTCTACATAAAACCTTATTTTAGAGAAGATTTCCTGTGAAGACGGTTTCACCTCTCCTTCAGCTTCAACTTTCAGAAAAATGAAAAATCTTTCATCTACCGTCAAGAACTTTCAATATGAATGCTCAGAGCTAAACTGCTGCACATCTGCAGCACCGGCTCTGCGTTGTGACCGTGACATTAAAGTGGAAGCTGATCTGGAGCTACATTTATTTAATAAATGTTACACGCGGCAGAAAATATAACACTGCAGATCATCCTGAATCCTTCCACAGTGAGACATGGCAGGGATGCTTTCTGTCAGCAGGGACAGAAAAGCTGCTAGGAGTTAATGAGAAGATGGATGGAGACAAATCCTTTCAGGGGAGGGGGAGGCACCACAATGACCCAAAACACACAGCCAGAGCTATGGTACACTGGTAGACATCATATAAATTGAATATGTTTAGATGGCCCAGTCAAAGTCAAGACCTAAAAACACCTATGAGACAACTCGTAGTGTTCTCCATCCAATCTGAATAGTTTGTGAGCATTACAGTCTCTAAGCTGCAAGAGACATACCCTAAAGATTATTCCAATTCTCAATTATTCACTTTTTTGTGTTGGCCAAACATGTAAAGTTTCAATGAAACACTGAAAACTTGTTGTGAAATGTGTGAAGAAGCAGCTGAAACATACCGTACCCTCTCCCTGGCTGTTCTCACAGTCATTCACACCTTTAAATCTGTCAACTCAAACCTCCCATCTTGGAAACCGTTCGACAAACGACAACAACAGACGACTCCGGAGACAAAGCAGATCAGTCGGTCACTCCTGCGACCTTAACAGTCAGATCTAAGCGATTGTTGTAAGTTACATCCTTCCAGCTCCAACTCATGATCGCTGCTGAAGCTAATTTTTAGCTCCATTTCAAATTGTGTTAGCTGTAAGCTCAGTAATCGCTGCTAAATTCTCTCATTACTACTTGGGTTTCTTGTTCTTAAAGTGAAAGTAGGTAACTTTTACAGAAAATATTATTTATACATATTTAAAAAATAAAAAAAACTGTCACCATATTGTGACGGTATAATATGAGATGGGTACTCTGTGAAAAATTCTAACTCTTCCACCTCATTCCTCTGGTCCTCCTGCCATCTGCAGAAATACATCGCTCTCAGTCAGAAACAACCAATAAAAGTCAGGAGGAGGGGCTTAGTGCTGTCAATCAAGCTTTTCTCCATTAAACAGCTTTTCTGAGACAGTAAGTTGGTTCTCTGTAGCACAGCTGCAGTGCATACATAACGGTGACGGTGCTGAGACCCTTCTCCTGGCTCTGATTGGTAGCTTCCAACTGAGCTGTGTATTTCTGCAGATGGCAGTTGGACCACAGAGTTAGATTAGTTAGATCTTTTCCCCGGAGATTTTCTGTGCCATAAATACTGTCACAATATGGTGACAATTTTAAGAAATATGTAAGAAAGTTACTTGTTTTTGCTGCAGCTCCTATTTTATACGGTGCCGTATTCACCACATGGTGTACTGTTTTCTTTCGCTCTATCATCTCTAAATGCTTCCAGGAGCCACAAGCTTTCACAGACACTTTGATCTGTTCAGGTCTCAGCAGAGTGACAGCAGCAGGTCATGGATGTCAAGAATGAATTAATCAAATCCCGCTTTCTATTCAGTTCTTTCATCTACCGATCGACCTCCCAGACGACAGAGTGCACGTATGATTTAAAACTAGAATTAAAACGAAATTTAATACTGATCTGACCTTCAACCTCACATCAGTAGAAACACAAAACAAACAAACAACAAAAAAAACAAAAACAAAAAAAAAAACAGTGCTTCTATTTGTTCTCTCGTTTTATTCTGAAGGAGCTCTGGAAGAGCTTCTCAGCTCTTCTCCTTGAATCCCAGGATGTCTCTGATGTTTGAGATCTCTAATCAACCTGAGCTGAATCTCTTCAAACAGCAGGACAGTGAGAGCTCGCCTGAGGGTGTGTTGTTAGCCGGGTGCACACGGCTGAACCTGGAGCAGAAAAACTGATTTGGTCAAAACAAATTCTGTACAAAAACTAACATGACCAGCCTGCTATTTCGCAATATCATCATCATAGAAAATATACATTCCTACAATTCAGGCTCTCTTACAGAGCGCTTAGTTCTCTAGAAGAAATTTTGAGCTTGAAACAAAAGCGGTGTACTGTATTTCATGCAGATATGGTTTTCGTTATGTAAACAGAATTTCATGTGATTTAGGTGTTGGACAGAGAGGAGGACGTCAGATAAATTAATTTAAACTGAGAACTCAGAAGACGGGAACAGATTGGTGACAGTGGGATCTGACAAAGAAGGGACCAAATCACAGAGTATTTACACTTGGGAAAGTGATTACTGAATCCTGAAGAAATGAGGAAAAACCCCAGAAAGATTTACAAAGCGACTAAAACTACCAAACTAAACTGAAAAGCCCACCCATCATGAATTTTATGAGTCCTTAAGGATCCTACTCACAATGTGTGTATTTGATTATAATTATTCTACTTCTACACAAGAACCTTTTGACAATACTTCATCACTCTCTCAGCTTGTTGTCACTAATAATTGTCGTCTGTCAGATTGTCTTTTCTTCCACATGTAAATGTTCGTTACTTGTATTCTTCATATTTTACTCAAAATGAGGCTGTTCCTGGATTTGCCCCTTTGATTTACTACATTGTCTATACTTGACTGATATTGATCTTTTTTTTAATTATTTGTACTTCTTTGGACTTTATTTGGTTTTTAGCTCTGTGATAAACACAAGCATCATATTTCTTCATAAAATATTGAAATGATCAACTATTTGTCCCTTTTATTATGTCTTCTTGAGGCCAAATCAATCCTCAATAATAAATATCATTATGAAAACCTCACACTTCTGTTTCGCACTGGTGATTTTTTCCTCACAGTTATTGACTTTAGATTTATCTGGGAGTGAATTAAGTCCCAGATAAACACCATAAGCATCATCCTTCATATGGTTTGTTTATACTTAACTGTTGATCTCACCGACAACCAAAAGAAACGAGGATATAAATCCAGCCCTACAAGATGTGAACGCTTCTCTTCATTTTAACATCAGTTTACCGGGATGTGTTGAAGTGGATAACGGGGTGAAGATAGGAGTGGAAACCCGGTTTAGCATGTTGATGTGACGATGTGTGCCTGCTTGCTAATAAGAGCTATCATGTCTAAATCAGCTTTTTTTCCTTTTTCTTCTTCTTTGAAAGGATTCATCTGCATCTGTGGAAAGAATAGATTCCCCTAAGTTTCCCCCTGACACGGCTTTCTAAGTACATCACATTTGTTCTCGCGGAACAGAAAGATCGGCATTACGTGAATTATCTCCACACAAAGAAGCAGAGTGAGGCAGCCAGCCATCAACCTCTGCATCTGGAAAATAAAGACTAGCATGCTGGTTAGCTCTCTGACTGGAAGGTTAGGTAAAAAAATAAAAAAATATATAGCTATCCGAGGGATGCGGCAATATGTGTGTTGGTTTTGTGAAGGATGAGCCACAGCAGGAGAATACAAATCGACTCCGGCTCCCACAGGCGTGAGAGAGAATCAGACGTGGTTAATAAATCCCCTACAGTCGAGGCAGAGAGCAAATTTATTTGGGATTTTTGCCTGTTTTTCTGGGTTCTTAGTTAGAAAGAGAAAACTATTTTCTTTTCTTTGAATTATTTGTTTTGTATCTAAGTTATTTGCTGTAAGGTAAAAGAAAAAAAAAAACATTTATTGAGTTTCCTGTTTGTGTTTACTCAGACCGGCATTCCTAAACATTTTAGCCCAAAAATCTGTTTGGTTTATTTTTTTACTCAAATTTCCAGAGTCCCAGGTGAAACTGTAAATGAAAATAATAATAACAACAACAACAACAACAACAATAATAATAATAATAATAATAATAATAATAACAATTATTATTATTATTATTATTATTATTATTATTATCATAATAAAATAAGTAATTTATGGAAGATATTTCTAAAGTAATCAGGATTTAATGGACACAGATGGATGGACAAAGTGACAGTTTGGGCATACAAATAATTATTTTACATATTTATCCAGACTTGGAAGAGACCATTTTAAAATCATATTTCATACTTTTCCATACTTTTCCTTACTGCAATCCTGCCAGACTTTATTGGACAATCAAAACTCATTTCAAATTCAGATGGTTTAAGATTTCGTATCTGAAGCAAAGTGACAAAATATTGCGTTAAGAGCCGCTAAGAAAGCCTGTCTTGGTTTTGAGTCGCTATGTTTTGAGTATGCAGCAACTAAAAGGTTAAAATTGAACAGACGCAGCAAACATATAGTTTACTCAATGTGTTGACAGTGACTCACTGCTGAAAAAAAATAAGATAAAAACTAGAAATGACTAGACTAGCCTATGGTAGACAAATAGATCGCTGTGACTTTTAAGTTTCTCATCTGTTCTTTACGTTCTATAAACTGGGGCGACGTGTTTCGCTTTCAGAGATATTTTACCCTACTATAAACTAATGTCTTGATTCTACAGGTCAGACAGTAACCAGGCCTCAACCCGTTCTGTACTGTAATTTGATTGATGACCTGAAAGGTTTAGAAAAAGCAGAAGAAGAAGCAGAAATCTGTGAGGGGGTTTGAAGTTTTCCACAGATCCACTGTTTGCACCAGGAAAGCAATATTATCTGCAAACAGACTGCAGCCTCACTCTCATCTCCACTCCCTGCAGTCTGTTGTCATTAATGAGCCCCGTGCTAAACATCTAACAGGAAGCCTTATTCTCTTTCAGCCTGAAGAAAATTTGCACATTTATTTCCCTTTTTGTTTTCTTCTTCGCCACACAATGAGCTGAGAGAAACGGGGAGATTACTCTGGCAGTGATTGAGAAATGGAAAAAAAGGGGGGGGGGAGGAAAAAAAAAGGCCGCTGACGTATTTTGTAAAAACACACAGAAATTCAAATGATTTCTGCTGTCAGTGTTTTGGAGGAGACGAGGCTCGCATGGTGACAAGACAAAAAAACACAAAGGAGAGAGAAAAAGAAGAAAGTCCTCTCTCAAGGCAGAGCGATTGAGACTGAAACGGCTGATGACAGTAATGAGGATTCATGTGTGTGGAAGTGATTGTGAGGGAACATTTCTGACATTGTGAGGGAGGAAGGAAAAAAAAAACTCATACCAAACAGGATCCTCTCAACTTCCACATCTATTAATAACAAAGAAAAAATACATGTAACCTTTACACTAAAACACAAATATCCAAACAATCACCACTGATTGATGCCACCCTGATGCCATGTGTGTAGCATGTCATGTTTCCTTCTGGCCGAACAGCTTAAAATCGATATCAGATGTCTCCTCCTCTGCGTATCAGCAGCATTCGTCATAATAAACGCTGCACAGTCGACGGTAACTCATGTCAAAGTCGTTCCTGATTGGCACTCCATGCCTTCATGAGCACTAATTGCTATATTACAGAACAGGAAACGGGTGGCGCGTGCCACAGTTTCCGCGGCGCGCCTGCACCTGCCCGTTGTTGTTTTTTTTTTAATTCCACACGCAAAGTCGACAGCGGCACACGGCTGATCGATGGAAACGAGATGGGGACCTATAATTAAAACCTGGCACAGCCGCCAGTCGATGCTCTGTCTGCTGTTTACGCTCCGTAACCTTTGTCTGCACCGCCGGCTCAGAGAGGCGTCAGGCACGGTGTCACGTGATTGGCTGAGCAAAGAAGTAATTAATATAATAGGGGGAAAAAAGAACATCTTTGGCATCCAAATTAATCAGGTGAAAGCAGGAAGGTGTCATATAGTTTGTACGCAGGCTCTACTGGCGGTAAGAAAAAAAAAAAAAAAAAGCAAAGATCGCCCATGGGATTTGTGCTTTTGAGCAACATCTGCTGTGTCAAACATCAGCTGACTGATAGAATCATTGTTGCTGCGTTAGTGAGTAATTAAACCAGATTTAGAGATAGAAAGCCAAGCAGGCTGTTCATTAAAGGAACAAACTGTACCAGCATGAAGAACAAGTCATCATAAAATATTTTTTCTTTTTGTAATTAGGGCTGAAACAATAAATCTTTCAGCAATTAATCTTTCAGCTCTAATGAAATAATCATCAACCAACGATTAATCGTTAACTTGAGTATAAAGACTCAAAAAAAGTTAAAGTCAGGGCAGAAATTAAGCCAGAACTGTTCAAAAGATAAGTTTTTATATTTGCACTTAAGATTAAAATATATGCTAACTCCTAAAGTGGCATAGTTTTCTGTTTCTGTAAACAGCAACAACAAAAAAGAAAAAACTCTCACATTGATCACTTTTTGCTGACCTGTTATGAATCAGTTAATTCAACATTAATCAACAGACAATCCCTACAACTGCATTGATAAGTCAAACAAAAAGGTTGGAATTTTTCACATGCTGATGTTGGAAGGATTTTTAAAAAATGTGTATCCTTTGCTACGAATCATCAAGTGATCACTAAAGTAATGGTATGTTCTTGCTTTTTATGCAGTAAAATGCAATTTTTTTTAATAAAAAAAAAGTAATTTGTTTATTTGCATCCTTTAATGTATTTCTAATATAATATTGAAAAAAGGCATTTAAGTGCTTAGATGAAAAATCTGCAGAATATGTCTATTTTTTAAATCTAATTTATTGATTAATTGTCAGAATAATTGGTTAATAGGTTATTAAAATAATCATTTGTTGCAGCTTTACCAATTGTTTTTTTTTTTTGGTGCATCATTATTTTACAATAAGCTAGAAAAACCATATTTTGAGCAAAACACATAGATTTCACATTATTATTAAAACACAGATGAAGCCACAATAGAAAAGCTGCTTGTGACAAACAAAGGACCCTTTAGCTGCTGCCAGGGAGTCCTGGAGCGACAGAATCAGCCAAGTGGTTCTAATCAAACCTACTGATCATCAGAACGCCGTCGGCGCGGCAGCCTCTGTGAAAGCAGGAGTTTTCCCTGGTTGCTGGTCCGGAACATGCGTGTGTTGACACGATGCCAAGGTGGAAATACATCAGCAATGACCTTAGAGAAGGAACTGATGCTTTCTTTGCAGAGAAAAATCATTTACAAGTGTGAAACATTAGGACAGCTGCCAATCTGTCCAGAAGAGGAAATGCAGGTAAATTCACCCGGACATCTGGCTGTGCAACGCTCAGAGAAATTTAAACAGAACAACAAAACAAATGCTGCTCAGCCTCAACAGCTGTCACTTTGCCTGCTAACTGTTAAATGTGCATTCTTGAATAATTTGAAGAAAACTAAAGTTTTACTTGCTTAAAAGTTATTTTGTGAGGTCTAGGGAAAAGGCTTTATTTCTGGAAATAATATGGCAGCAAATAATAGGCTCATGAAAATGTATCTGAATCAATCAAGAAAGCTAAAAAAAAAAAAAAAACCACAGCAGAAATGTCTGACCATGTTCTACTGCTGTTCAACTAAAACAAACAGAGAATACAGCAGGAACAAAACCAATGCTTTCTGCTATAGAAACATTCATAGTGTCAAAGGGTTTTGTTTTATACCATCTCTGGAGATTCACTATATTGCAAAAATAAAATAAAGTATGGGTGAAAAGAAGAGGAAATGTTTTAGCTGTTGTATAATGTAAATAATCTGAGGTCTTGTACACATGCAGCGGGTCTTTATGAAAACAAATATCTCCACCACAACTTTTAAAAACATAATATCATATATTGGATCGCTTTCAGGAAAGTCCCATCCTGCACAAATCCACCCCTGAGCGTTGTTTTAAACATGCCAAACCCACAGGGGGCAGTGTAGCGCAAAGCTAAAACCTGTCAGCTAATCACATTGCTTCAAAACAACCACAACTTCCTTTCAGGAATTAAACATGGCGACAGGATGTCCATTTGTATGGACAGATATGAATAGCATATTAAAATATAAAGTTATTAAGACACAAGACGATGTTAATTGGGAATCATGTCAGTGCTGCTGTGTGGTTATATTAGCGCACTTTTTGAATCATATTGTAATGGACTTTAAATATCTGTTTTACCATGTACACACTCACAAATACGGAGTTTTCGCAAATCTTCACTTTGGTTAGGGTTTTTATAATTAATTATTTTTAGTGATGTTAAACAGAGTTTTTATGTGAACGAGAGGACAAAACGCAAAAAATCTGTTTTCCCAGATATCGCTGTGTGGATTAGGCCTAAAATGCTATGTCATATACCTGCTTTGTCAACCACTTTTATTATCAGCATGCTAAGGAACAGGATTTTATTTTAAAAATTACAAAGCCCTATCCTAATAGACAGGACTTTGTTGGCTGCAGTCTGCTAGGATAAATTGTTGGACTCTGTCCTACTTTCTTCGTCTGTAGGTGTTTACAGAGGCAGAGAATAAGGCGATGCATCATAACTACTGTTTAAAGAGAGTCTCTGTGTCCCACAAGTGGGCTAAAACATCCTTCAAATAAATTTAGCAACTCATTAAGGACTGAGTCTGCACGGCTAAGTCTTTCAGGGAGATTACAGCAGCACTATTTCCTCTCCTACCTGGTCCTCACAGAGCAGAGCCAAGCAGAAGGTACCACACCCCGGCAAGATCAAGTATAATTGCTTCAAACCTCTGGCTTTTCTGGCTCCAGGCTTGGATTTAGCTCTGCCTCTGCCGCACAATCAGACTAGAGATGGGATTAAGGCTGTGTGTGTGTCCTCCATCTATATTTGTGAATGTGTTTACCCGTCAAAAATTCCCATTAGGATGTCATTAAATCCCTGCGGAGCTCAAATTAATTCTCCAACCAAGTGATTTCCTTGAAGCTTTTAACATCACTTTTGAAAGGAAAGTAGCCAAAAAATATTTATCCCATTGTGCAATCATGCAAGAAGACACGAATAAGAAGCAACATTTTCAAGTGACTCTTTCAGCATGAAATCCCAGGTCTTACCGATGAGCAGCGAGCGCCCGTCTCCAAGAGGGTAGCGCTGGTAGCGCGGCACGGCGAACGGAGGCAGCTTGTGGAAAAGAGGCTGCAGCAGCGGCTCTAGCCTGGAGGCTGAAGGATCGGAGGGGTAAAACAGGTTGAAGATCTGGGAGCAGGCTGGGCGAAGCTGCCCCACTGGGGAAGAGAAAACAGCAGAGGTATGATAGCAAGTGCAAGTTATTGGCAGGATTCAGTAAGTCAAATTTTAGACTTTTTAAGACCATGCCAGCTTGAAAGAAATGTTTATGATTGGCAGATCTTATTGGCTCATACGGGCTGGCAAAAGAAGTGTGCCACTGGCAAACAAAAACATTGTCAACCCAACTGGTGATATATGCACCTGTGTACAACAAACGCATAAAAGACAGCTAGCTAGCAAGGGTGTACTAGCAGCTAGTTATGAACCGTTGACTAGCTGCTAGCAGCATGTTATAACACAGAACGCGCCTCAGACGTCTGCCACATAGAAAAGACCCGCAAGAAAAAAAGAAACTACATATGAGGTTATAAAATCCAGTCATCCCAAAATGTAAGACCTGTAATTGACATATTTAAGCCCAACCTATATTTTTCAAAAGAATTTAAGATATTTTAAGATCTTAATTTTAGATACATCAATTTAAAGTTTTTTAAGAGTTTTTAAATAGGACACACTGAGGCAGGTAATTTTAAACCTGTATCTTACTTAGAGAGCGAGTCTGTTTCACTCTAATGAAATGAAGTTCAGTCTATATGTGGATGGATGGAAATATGTTTTATACTCAATTTTGTTTTATTCTCTTTGTTTTTTAGAAGTGGAAAATATTTCAATCAAATTCTATCGCTTTCCAGACTGTAACAAACACGGCGAGCATCATGCTAACAAATCAGATTTTAGTCCATTTTGAAACTCTACTTCAGATTTTTGCGCACTAGAGTTCACCAACCAGGTTTCCAGAACATAATGGCAACAATTCTCAATAAGAAAATCCATTTCAGTCCTTCATGTCTGCAAGGGAAAGTAGGACTCCCTTTTGTTCTACTGCAAACAGAGTTTAAATGAAAGCAGAATGCAATGTTTTATGTGGTACATGGTTGTGGTTCTTACCGTGAATAGCGGGCAGCACTGTGCGTCTCATGGCCAGCACCAATCCCAGAGGGCAGCCCAACAGGAAGCAGTCCGACACCTCAAAGTCGAAGCGGCCTGGATTCAACACCAGACTGGTGCTGCTGCCACCGCGCACCTCTACACCCTCCTTCATCAAACTGGACCATGGAGAACAAAAAAAACAACAAAAAACAATTTATAGTAACACAGGAAAACGTCTGTGTTGTTGATTTTCTATGCAGCTACCAGAAATTTGTCCAGGATTAATCTGAAATGTTAAAAATCAATAAAGCCCACGCAGAATATTCAAATTCAATTTCTCTGTCTTGACTCGGATGAGTCAATAATCCTTTTTCTTTGCCCTGATTCAGATGTTTTCGTGTTGGTTTTATCGTTTGGTAGTAGCTGTCGGCACCAAGCCTTTATGACTCAGCCTTCACAGGCCGCTCCGCGCCGACAGCTGTTTGAACAGTCCAGTCGGTCACCGCCATGTCGGCATGCCGACCAGCTCCATCCCTGGGCTTTAGCAGCCGGCCAACATTTCCCCATTAAGTCCTACATGTGGAGGGAGGATTAGCTAGCAGTCTCCAGCTATCTGCTGAAGCCAAATCAATGGCCCTTTGATTGCTTTCTGCAGCTGTTTTGGCTTTTGTGTTCTCTCATACCCACTTCTGCACCCTTTTTACTTCTTTTCTTTTTCTTTTTTTTTTACTGCAGTGGAACATTGTTACTGTTACAATCTTCTTTCAATTTTAGAGGAAGCAAATCTAATTTGCTGCAGTATTTTCTTTTGGATAAACATGACATGGACTGTAGCAAAGATTATTGCAGCAGGTAAGGGAATCTTCTCCACTCCTGGCATTAACTAAAAATACAAACTCATGTTTACATTTTACACTTCAGTTTGTATTCAGTTTACATTTTGGTTTTCTTGGGTTTCAGTATTTTTCAGGGGTTCTGTATGGAAGATTACTGCTGTCAGGGAGGACAAGAAGTTTTTAACACCGTCTCATAATAACATGATGATTATAGTGAACAAACATGATAAATATATTGCATAAACACGTATAAAAAGTATATCCAATAATGTGTAACTGTGATAATTATATTGTGTAAACTGCATAATTGTATTGTAAAAATGTGATATTACATGAACATAATGTATAAATGTGAGAATTACATTGTACGAACTTGATAAAATTATTGTAAAAATTTTATATTATGCAAAGATGGCATACTGCATGAATGTGATAATTATATTGTACACATTTCATAATATATTGTATAAACTTGATAATGCTATTGTAAAAATGTGATAATGTATTATACAAACATAACAATACACTGTATAAATGTGATAATTACATGACAAAATCTAAAATAATGATAATAATAATAAAAAATGATATCCTACTGAGAGTTCAAAGTCAAAGAGTGCCGCTGACTAAAAAAGAAGAACACCGTGGCCTATCTCACATTTACTAAAAAGCATGATCCAACGCCTGTGGAGCATCAAGGGAAATGTTCCAGTTTTTGATTTGTTAACTAAAGCTCAAGCGAGGTCGGGTTAGACGGGAGAATGAAAGTTTTGGAGCCGTCTAGTTAAAGTCTGTATTCAAACTTGATTAAGATGTTGTGGTGCGCCCTCAAACAAGTCAAAGGTGCTCAAAAACCATTCACTGTGGCTGAATTTAAACAGTTCTGCAGGGAAGACGGAACTAAAACTCACCATAATCAGGGTCAGAAACAAACCAGAGTCTGATGCTCAAATTAATATATTTAATGATATTTAATTAGCCATCATGGTGAAGGAGATTATCTACAGGGATCTGTGAGGAAATAGAGAAGAAGCAGAGGGAATTCTCCATGCAGCCTTGCTCAGGTTAACAGGGCGTTTAAAAGGTTACAGCTCTGCCGTCATAAACCTCGTGTCATCACTGGGAATTTATGGGACTGAAGACTGAAGAGTACTTTATCTCGGGTGGCTGTAAGCACTAGAGGAGCGTGTAACCTGGAATTGAAACCATTTCTTTGGACAGAGTAAACATGGCAGCTGGAACTCTTCCAGGCTCATTCAAGCTTGACCAAATGAACCAGTGGTTCCCAGTTTCCATCCAACTGCCTGAAACGGGCAGAGAAACAGAGAAACACGAGCTGCAGATACAGCAGCAGGTCTGTAATGACAACAGACTTTGTTGAATGATAAAATTCTCCCATAAATGATTGCGATAATATTGTTGTGTTGAGGCAGTTTTACATTATGTATTTTGAAAATGGGTTAATATTTCAAGTTCGCCCTCTCAAACACTAATGAACTTTAATTTTGTAAAGAACACTCCACACTGGGGCTGGAGGACATTTTAAATATCCAAACAAAAAACAAAACAACTAAAAACAATACAATGCAAATAAAAACCACACACAACAGAAACCATAAATAAAATAGATTATGATGATGTCTCTGGAAACATTGCACATCTGGTGCAGTTCTACCAGGTGTTTGCTAATTGTTTCTGGCTAGTCTGAAGGAGTTGAGTGATGGAGTCATGGGAAATGGCGGCCGGGCTCCCAGGAGATTAAAAGATTTCTCAAACATGCATGAAAAAAAATAGAGGCAACCCTACAGGTATGTTTTTGTTGAGGCAGTGACATTATAAGATGATGTAAAGCTCAAAAAAGTCACATTTTTATAATACCGCCCCTTCAACACACCCATATTAACTTAATAAAAGTTTAAAGGCTTAATTGCTTCTTTTTATTTTCAATCAATGACCATGCTTGGAAAACAAACTTTTGTATTTACTCTGGTTCTCTCGATCTGATGTTAAAATCTGTTGACCCAAAACAGACAAGTGAGACCAAAACAACAACAACAACAACAACAAAAAACAGAGGAATTATATACTGGACAAATCTTAAAACATGGGTCGTGTTTTCCACCTGGAAAAAAAGTTGTGCTGGCCCGTGGAAGAGGTATCCCCGTCGTACGAGTCGCTCTGCTTGCGGCTGAGCGACGGGCCGCCCTGGCCTTCGTTGGGAGCAGAGATGTCGATGTTGCTCTTGCTCAGCCTCTTGCTTGAGCTCAGGCCGGGACTCGACTCCCGCAGCCGGCACGTGTTGTCCTGAGGCGAAGGAGGAGAAAATCAACACGAGAGCCTCCGGACGGGACCGGAGGCTGGTGTGACCTGATGGGAACCGACGCACTTTCCCAGGTGAACCGCCAACGTGTCAGATGGAGACAGCGTGTCTGAGCACGAGTGAATATTTCAGCGGTGAGCATGCAGCGCATTACCGGGAGGGAAAACATGAAGCACAAGCAGCTTTAGTGAAGCAGTTCAACACTAATGTTTGGATTAATATTTTACACACACACAGACACACAGGGGCTACAGACGGTGTTCAGGAAGTGGAAAAAAATCCCCACAAAAACCAGAAACAGAAAACAAATTGTGAGCAACACATGCAGATTTCACTTCATCTTTTATTCCCCCGTTTTGTTGGAGGAATAAAATACTAGGCACTAATATTAAAACCACTATAGAATAGCAATGTAACTATGTAGGTAGGCCCGTCACAATAAGCAATAAATCAATAAATCACATGGTAAATTGAAAAAAGCTTAAGAATTTACATCTACATGATTTACCTTTTTTCTTTTCTCTCTTTTATTCTACCAAAAACTGGATGATAAAAGTCTTCAGTCTGTTGTTTTGGTCTCAACTAGCCCAACCCTCAAGGACAATTTTGTTTACAGAGGTTCATAATTCATTTTATTTTTGTTATTTGTTTATTTTGGATATTTAAAATGTCTTCTAGTTCCAGTGTTAAGTGTTTATCATAATTTAAAGCTTCTTAAAGCTTCAGAATGTGTTCTTGCATTATTATATCGTTATCACTACGTTACTTGAAAATGGTCTCAAAAGAACAATGTTATTGTTTATCACAATAACGTCTGGGAAAATATATCGTCCAGCAAAATTTGTTATTGTGACAGACCTAGATGTAACTAAAAAAACAAACAAACTGGCAGAATGAAGACAGAGTTGCTTTTGCTTCTCTGGGAAGCAACAAAGTTGTGCCAAGGACGTTGCCACAGCCGCGCATGTTCTCTCTGCTGCACTTTTAGTCGACTAATGAATACGAGAAACAACAAAAGCATGTAATCTTGATCATGATTCTGTAATCATGCGGTGCCAGGGAAAATTTTCTTTCATCAGCTCTTTCAGTTCCCCTCACAAACACACACACGCACGCACGCACGCACGCACGCACGCACGCACGCACGCACGCACGCACACACACACACACAGAGACACAAAGCGATGCATTATGGGTGTGTCATCGCTGAGGCCCTACCTTCAGGCTCTCTGTGCTGTTGTTCCTGCTGCTGCTGTTGGGGCTGCTGGGCCTCGGGTGGTTGCTGAAGCACAAAGCGTCAAAGCACAGCACTCCGCCCACGCAGTCGCCCATCAGGCAAACCTGCTCACAGAACACACACACACACAAGTTCAAGCACCTCTCTTCAGTCGGTGACGGTCTCTGAAGAGGAGGAGGACGAGTGCATGGAGGGTCACAAAGACATATAGGATGAGATAGGGCTGAAACGATTAATCGTGATTAATCAATAACCATGAACTAATTTAGTAAATGATTAATCGTTAGCCGGAGCATACAAAATAAAAAAAAAGCCCATTTTGCTGAAAGACCAACACCCTCAGAGCAGTAATTAGGCTAAAACTCTTCACTTATATACAGTTATATATATATATATATATACATTTTGCATTTAAGATGAAAATCAATTAATCAACTTAGAAATCAACAGAAATATCTTCTTGTCGAAAGAACGTTCTCTAATTTTATTTTAACATATTGTGCAAAAATGCCACATATTTCTTGTGAGTGAAGCTTAAGTGAAGTTTAAGTTACTTAAGTTAATCTGCAGTGAATAAAACTGTGTGTTAAAACACCAGCGAACGAAGCTCTGGTCCAGATTTCCTCTTTTCTTCTCGTTCTTTTAACGCAGCACTAATGCGTTAGTGTTACAACTCCTTTTTTAAACCCGTGTTTGCTTTGTCGATTAAGTGCACAAATAATCAGAGCGGGAAACGTCATCGTCACAGGAGAGACAATTACTGCTCAACTTCAGGGAGAAATTATATTAGCAACAGGAGGAAAGGACAAGATATGGAATTTATTCATTTTAGACTCAGACAAAAAGAAAATCAGAGGAAGTCAAAACTGATTAATCTAGCATATTCTTTCAGCCACAAAAATAAATAAATAGTGTAATTATCGTCATTAAAAGACACTTGTTGGGGCTTTTTATGATTCATCTAGACGGCTTTCAGCTCTTAATTCGTGTGCTAACAAGTTATGAGTATTATGTCATTTTAAAATAAAACCCAAAGCCGGGGATAAACAGTAGTAATGAAACGCTGGAGAGTGGGGGGAGAAACCCTCCCATATTCTTTATTTCTAAGCTAGCTTACTTAACAAAATGACTGCTTTTCATGATTAATGCTGGACAAAAATGATTCACTTCTCACAGCTTAAACCTCAGAACTCATTGCCTCACTTGACAATTAAACTGGTTATGACGAGCCCAGTGCAGGAGGCAAAAAGTGATGCCTCTGAACAAGCCGTAGACTACGCAGTCCTCTAATAAATAATTTTTGCTTCTCTACTTCACCGATGTGACATCATGACGCTCCGTTCTCCTTTAAAAACAGAAGAGGAAACAACAGACCTGGCCGCTAAATCCCTGGCCGTCCTCAGACTGCAGAAAGCTACGGTAGACCTGGTTGGCTCGGTCAATGACGGTCGCCACGGCGTCCTGGTAGCGCGGGGACACGATGGCGAGGAGCGGGAGCGCCGCCAGAGGCAGGTGGTCCACGCTACTCGACACGCAGCTCTCGTCGTAGCTGTACGGGTTCAGGCTGAGAAAGGAAACGGTGGAAGTGAGTTAACATGGAATCAGGAAGTTTTAGAGAAATGGAGTTCCAGCTTAGCAGAGCTCTAGTTTTTAATGAGCTATTACCTCAAAACAAAGGCTGGGAATCATTTGAGACATGCAAAGTTAGTGTTATCCTTAAAACAACATCTTTTATTGAAGATGTTCTCCATCAACAGGAAGCTAAAGGTACATGGTTATATTCATGTACAAAATTGATGTAATAATATATCAAGGACTAGTGGATTCAAGTTAGCCCATTTCGTCCTTTTCAATTGGGGAAGTGTGAACACTGATTAAAAGAGAAAAAAAGCAAACTCTGGTCTCCCTAAAAACCCTTCAAAAGCAGGAAGTGGATTTTAGCGCAGGGCATTGTGGGTAAAAACATCCTAAACAAACACGAACCTAGTGCCAGAAGTTAAAATGCCCACTGGTCTTTTACCAAAGACAAAGGAGAAATCCTACAACCATTTGATGCCCCTTCCGTTTTTGTTTACATTTTGTAAAGAAGGAAGTTGCGCTCATGTCTTCTTCAGAGGATTTCATGTCATTTTCTTCGGTTGTTCTTGGTACAGCGCCACCACAGGTGAGGCAAAGCATAGGTTTTTCAGAGGATTTGTTTCATTTGACAGTGCAGTGTGAAAGCGAACTGCACCAGCTGAAAAATGTAACCAATGCTTTGGTTAGGCCTGTCACAATAAGCAATAAATCGATTATTTGCATGCTAAATTAAAATGAGCTTGATAATTTACAGTAAACAGTCATTAAAGAAATGCTCCTCTTAAATATTGAGAAGCTGCCATTTTGAAATTACTGCAAACATTTGATACCATATATTTATTTTGAATGTCTTTTGTTTAAGTTATTTTTAGATAACAGTCCCAGCTGCCACTTTGACCTCTTTTCCGTGTCTAAACTAAACATTCAACATTTATAAATATGCAATTTTAGTTAGAGACCCCATAATACATTTTCATTATTGTTTAAAAACCTGTTTCACTTGCTTTGTTTTTTATTTTATTTTGGATATTTAAAATGTTTCCCAGTTGCAGTGTTAAAATATTCTCTAAAAATTAAAGTTCCTTTGACCTTTGAGAGTATTATTTTATTAGTTTAAAATAACAATATTATTTTTTGTCATATTAATTCCTGGAACAAAATTAATTCCAACAAAATGTGTTATCATGACAGGCCTAGTTTTGGTCCCCAGTCGAACACAGTCTGCCGGGCTCACCATAAAACACAAACAAGCTCAGATTATGTCTTCACTAACATGTCAAAGTACAAGCATTCACCAAGAAAAACACACATTGTGAGAATAAAGTTAAAGAGATGACTTTGCCCAGAGTTTCTTTGAGCAGCCATCTTGTCACCATCACTCTACTGTATTAACAAAAAGGCAGCATTTAGAGCTAAAATTAGTTGGTATGGAAAACTTGTTGACTAAAGATCTGTAAAAAGCCTTAACATAAATTCAGCTTTTACTTTCAAGAAAAACAATCTTTGGTTTGAGTAAAGTAAACCCACAAATACCAGAAAGTGCAGCCAACACTCTGTATGCAGATTTTAAGGAGTTTATCTGGTTTTTATTGGGGAATAAAAACGGGAAGGTTACTTTTCATAGCTTGGTCACTCTCTCCATCCTTGTATTGTCTTGAATTATTCAGCAATAGATCAAAGCGAAAAGGACTCCCTATGAATTCAATTGCCCAGTTGCTATCCATCAATCAGAAGGTCAGCTTTTTCGATTTCCGGCCTCTTCAGCATCTCAGTGTCCTTGGGCCAGATACTCAGCTTCACAGTGGCCCTGGTATGCTCAGCAGCGGAAATAAATACACAGTATGAGAAGGACAAAAAAAATCTGCCTGCAAAGGGAAACTATATATAAAATGTTGTCTGAGGAGGAGGACCGTAAAGGGTGTCATAAGAACCAAGCCAAGGTTACAGAGACGCACTGAGTGTCAAAACATTTACTCCCTGCGGACTGCTGCTTTTCAGCCGAGAGGTCAATTTGCTCTAAAGAGTCAAATAAAGTAAAGAGTTGTGACACTTTTTCAATTAACATTTATAAGAGATGAGAAAAAAATAAAATCACCTGTATGGTTTTATGCTGCGAAAGAAAACCAAACGCAGCGTTGGGTCTGTGAGCTTTTGGAGAATTGGATTAGCGAAGTGAATGTCAAAAGGAGTTACTCTATGTCTCTATCAATTCAGAAAATGCATAAGACACAATATTAGAGTTGGAAATTAAGAGAAAATGAGCCGTTGGTCAAAAAAAAGCCTAAAAATGAAAAGGCAATATAGCTAAATTAATCTTTGATTCAGTGAGAGTTACGAGCATGTGAGTCAAAGGTGTAGCAAGGTTTTAAATGTTGTTTTCATTCTGTTCTTATGATTTAAAATCCTGAAAATAACAACAAAAAACGCCAGAGAAATCAGCTGCGTTTCCACTGACCATAAAATTGCGTAATTGGACATTTCAAAAATAAATTAGCTCTTTATTTTGAAAACAGAAAAAAAAACTGTCATTTTATTTGGCTCTAGGATGAGGTGGTTTTTTTGGTCATATTGAAATTGGTTTTATTTCACAAAACTGCAATGGAAACAGTTTTTTCACATCACACCAGTCACTTGAGCCACAACCAGATGTTGCCGCTGGTGCAACTCACAAAGATGACGACAAGTGGTTGGAGGATGATGGCGCGGCATGTTTCTATTGTGTGAACAAACTCATTTATATGTGATCTTAGTTTCTTCTCTTATTTAATGGAAACGCGGCAATTGTGTGTGTGTGTGTTTTTGTTTGTTTGTTTTTTACATTGGCCGAATATTGACAAAGTTTTCTGCACATTTGTAATGGAAACACAGATAGTGACAACATGCATAATTTTCTCTAGTTGTTTGACAAAGTGGTGTGCTATCTAGAGGTGAGTGGTTTGATAAAATATCAATATAGCATGGAAATAACGATGATCGATTCCTTCTTAAAATTTTATTTTTATATTGTAGTTTCTCAACTGTACAGTAAAAAAATTATTTTGCTTTGATGATATTATTTTTACACTTCATTCAGAAATCAATGCACACACATTTTTGATTTTCTATTGAAAATCAAAAATGATTGAATCGACTTTCCTCACAAAACTCAATCAGTGCAAAAACAAGATGGCTTTATACAAGTAAAACTAATAAAAATCATGGAGCATTTACACAAATCCTCTGGTCTGACTTAACTAAGTCAGCAGATGTGTTTATTTCCCCAAAACAAGCGAAATGTTCTTGTTCTGCTAATTAGACTGTCTGTATTTATTTGTAGGTCCAGTGGCATCACACAGCTAATAATGTTTGGCTCTAATTAAACAAGCTTGATAAACTCCAGGGGACTTACAAGCTTCATGTTTGTCACTGGTAAAATGTCACTGAATTGCTCTAGAGACAACAGGCCACAAAATGAAAACAAGAATGAAGAACATAATATTTATTTTTCAGCTTTCTACCAGTCACTTAACTTTTTTCACCATTAATAAACTATGCACAGCTGTGGAACAGTTTTCATTTTCAGATCTAAGCATAAATTTGAAATGCCATTAAAAGGAGCCATTACTGGTGGAGAAGGGAACAAAACGTACCTCCATTATCATCTGTTACAACTTCTACATGTCAAAGCCAACTGTGCAGAAATGACAAAATGTACTTCTGCGGGATTTTAAGAAATCTTTCGGGAAGAACCGAGTCATGTGTGACTGTTGTACTTCCGGCTTCATGACATTAAGCAGGAACAGGTCCGCCTCCACACCCGATGCCACGTCACCCTGACGGATCTGCGTTGGAGGGCAGCTCTTTGCCTCAGATGCTTACGCAGATGAAGTAAAACTTGTTCAGTCAACTTATTCTGCTCAGCAAGCTCGTATTCTCACATTTACATGCGGAAACGTCTCCATTTGCTTGTAAAGGCAAATAAAAATGCACAAAGCATGGCTGTGCTGAGAGCAGAGGCTCGAAGAATCAAAGGGAGTGTAGAAACGTCTCAGAGAGAGATGACTGAGAATAATAATTGGGACGGCGAGCTCATGTTCCCCGCTGCATCCGAAACCATCAATAAATATACACCTAACTTAACTTAAACCACCCATATCTAAACTGCAAACAGTTGAAGTGAAACACTAACTGTGTTTCCATCAATCAAATAATTGCTCAAATTGAAGATATGCTAAACAGAAACAAGCTAATTTTGAAACATCTCATCTTTTTCAATAGAAAGTTTTTGTGCTGGAATGAGGTGGGTTTTTTATCGAAATAGATGTATTTTGCATCACAAGAGTCACGGGATCAACAACCGGATGTTACTACTGGGGAAAATGACAAAGACAATGACAGGAAGTAGCATGAGGATGATGTTTTGTTTTTTTCTAAAATATGCAGCTGACTCCACCAGAGCTTTCACAACATCACAGTTCATAAAAAGTTGTGTGTCATTCGAACAGCATCCAATCCATAGATTTTCTGTAAAATTGCCAACTACAATTTACTTAAAACGTCACATAGGTAGCTGCACACAAGTATAAACAGCTTGATGCTCCATTGTCTGAATGAGATGCCAACGTTTCCTATGATGGCTGATAGATAATGGACACCATGGCTGAATTATGAATATATCTCATTTAACTGTTTACATCTGTCACTGCCATGATTTTTATTGACTTATCATGTGAACAGCTTGTTCATGTGTGATTTCAATTAAATTTTTTATTTAATGGAAACAATGCCATTGCAAAATTATGTTGTATTTTTTCCCCCCCAACATTAGTTCAATATCAACAAATACTTGCGTTAAATTGTAATGGAAATGCAGTTAGTTTCACATATAAAGCAAATTCCCACACAACTATACAGAGGGCAGATCCTACCAAAACTGACAACAAATAAAACATATGTATTTATTTTCAGACATATTTAGTTTTTATATTCATTTTTACCATACTGGTGATTTGACTGAACCAAAACACAGACAGGGATCCAAGTGAAAAAATATCTAATGATGAAAACAAAGAAACATCTTCTACAATTAGCTAGCTAAAGCAGGAGCAACAGAGGAGGGAACAGGCAAAAATCAAATGAAACAGACAAAAGCACACTGTTGGTAACGGAGTGATCCAGCAGTGAGTGAAAGGCAAAAAGGAGTTTAAATACTGAGGGAAAGGTAGAAGTGACCAGAAGAGCTAATGACAGGTGAAGGGACGCAGCTGGGATCAGGGAGCAGGATGGTAGAGAGTGAGGAGGAAAACAAAATAAACAAGACCAAGAGAAACGAGGAGAGGGGAAAGAAACTTAAATCTAATAAATCAGTAAACAGAAAGAAACATTCATCTGAATAAACAAATCCAAAAACAACAAGACTGACTGAACTGACAAGGGACATGCTGAGATCGCAGAAAAGGAAAAAAGGAAGAGCAAAGAAACAAACAGAAATGAAACTAAAAGTTCAAACATCTACATATCCTAACACACACACCCCCAAGTAGTAGGGCTACTTCTTTTACATATTCATAGTTCATAGTTATTGCTTGTTTATAGTGATTATTTTACATTATATAGCCTGTAGCATCCAGCAATATATACCTGTTTATAGGTAGTAAACAGGTAAATACAGTAATGAATACTTAATATGTAGCCATTTTGTTGGCTTGAACATGTGACACAAAAACAACAAATTGAATCTGAAAAATAACCTGCAATTCTTTTGATTTATTTCATTATATTTAAAGATCCTAACAATCCATATGCCAGTTTTTGTTATAAAAAACGGAGATAGCACCTGGTATGCGAGAGTCAGAACGTTTTCAGATGGGAAGAAAAAAAAAAAAGATGTACTAAGCCTGTCTCAGTATTGCATGGTCTATAATGGTGTTGTGATTGTGTCATGGTCTGGAGGTTTCCTGCTGTCGACTTGTTTTTCTTAGGCAGAAACAATATTTTGTGCCCCCCGGGGTTCCTGAACAGCCTTTTCCTCTCCAAAACAGGGTTATCTGTTGTTGTTGTTTTCAACTACATTGTTTGTACACTTCACCAAAAAGACACAATAGCTGGTTATTTAATTCTGAAGCATAATCTGAGGTAAAAGTATTGTTCTCTCTGTTTTAATGTGATTAATTAATCATTTGGCTCAATACACTTTCTCTGTGTGGTTCCATTTAACCATGTGCAGAGAAAGCTTACAGAATTTGTTCCTCTGTTTCATAAATTAATAACCTTGACTGTGACTTAAAAATAACGTGGGAATAACTTCCCATTGAGCAAAGAGCAAGATCCAGCACTGGACCTTTGACAATTGCTAATGTAGGTGTCTGTATTCACATGCATTGTACCAATCTAATTGTCAAATATTAAACATCAGAAAGTTTGCCAATGACGGTTCTGAGTGCAAATAAAAGTAAGAAGAATCAGTAGACCTGTAGAAACTCTTGGTGGGGGAAAAAACAAAACAAAAACAAAACTACACATCAGTACTTATCAGGAACTTTAAAGTTCTACTGGGGATTTTCAGGATCACAAAGCTGATTCACTTTTTACCCGAGTCTGTCACGATGGTAACACAGGTTGAAACTAACCTGTTCCAGAGCAGGCTGTTTTCCCAAATTAGTAGCTAATACACCTGAAAGAACTAAGTGAGAAACTATATACTATACATACTATATACTGAGAAACATCTATGTGAGAGAAATTCCAGCAGAACTAATTTACATGCACTAAAAAAGACATATTATCATTAAAATGTTACCATACAACTGTTTTAATGAATTAAGTTTCTTAAATGGGCAGTATTATGTATTTTCCAGACACATTGTGATATTTTATAGCACAAGCAAGTACCTATAGTACTATCAGTTGTTATTAAAATGTTATTTATATCAAGCATTGTTGTGATCTGTGTTTTTCTGTGTAGTTATTTTGAGATTTTCTGTGTTAAGTCCTGTTTCCCTGTGAGTCTCTGTCCTGTCCTCCCTGTTGATTGGTTCTAACTGTGTCTAGTTTACTAATTACCCTCCCTGTGTATTTAAGTCCAACTGTTGTCTTTGTCTCTTGTCGGATCCTCGTCGTGTGTACGTCTTGTGTGCATCTCTGTCATTCCCGTTGCTTCCTGTGTTCCTCTGTTCCGTCTGGATTATTTCATTATTAAATCATCTTCATCTTCATCCTGGGTCCTCCCTGCGTTCTCCCTCACTACCTCACTTATACTACAAATCATGACAAGCATAACTTCAAACCTAAAATAAATTTGACTTTGCAATTTAACACCTTGAAACTGGATTTCTGTCTCTTTAAGAAGCTCCTACTCTTTCCGAAACTCTGTAAAGAGTATGGGAAAAACAAAAAATGGCACTTTTGATCAGAAAATTACATTATAACATGATATGAAGCTCAAAGTCGATTTTACATAATGACCTCCTTTAATGATAAACCTCTTAACTTTAAAACATTTTTTTCTAATAGCAAATTTGTCTGTATTAAATTGTCACAGCTTGATCTTACAACATTTTTAAGAGTAGTTAAAATTATAGAGTCCAACTATAACACATTTAATGCAACATGATTCATTTTTAAAATGGCTCTGCCAACAGCACTGAATTATTTTCAGCTTATTTAGTGCAAAGAGCGTTAAAGGGGTTGAGATTGTATCTCTGGAATTAAGACTCGACCTTTGCCTCAGGTCTTAATAACAGGTGGCCCCTGCTGTACATTAATTTAATTAAATGCACTATCAGAAGTGTCAGAGCCATTCATACTTTAATGCTCTTCAATGATGTGGCTGTAATATTCATTAGACAATTAATTTTGGATTTTTGCAAGCTACCTTCCGGTTTCTTCATTGTGGTTGATCCTTTCATTAAAACTTCTACTGTGACACATTTCCTTCATCAATTTAGTTACTAGGAAATGTTTCCGGTACCAAAAGATATGGACAATCATGGTGTGGAAACGAAAAAAAAAATGACAATGTTTTAAAGTTATAGTTACCAAGATCATCATCATTATCATCATCAAAAATTTTATTTATAAAGCACTTTAACACCAGCCACAGCTGGAACAAAGTGCTCAACATCAGTAATAAATAAATATGACAAACTTAAAAAAAAAAAAAAGCTAAGAGGGTACAAAAAATAATTAGAAAAAAAAAAAAGAATTCTAACTTTAATCCCATAATTCTGTCTTCACTTTTCTGAGATTAAAGTCAGAATTTTGAGAAAAAAGTAATTTTATTTTATTTTATTCCCCAGTAATCATCTTCTGCAAGAGAGGCGTGTCAACCAGGAGATAACCAATAATTAATTAATTTATAAGGTTGTTAATTTATGTTACTCTTAATGAGTTAAACGTCAAAAAGCTATGCTAACATCACTTTGATGTGACGGAAAATGTCTAAAGGTTCATTTCATTAATGCGCATCAACTTTTTTTTTGCGGTTGTGTGTCAGCGTAGAAACATTTGTTTGTGAAAATGGAAAAAAAAAAAATTGCTTTTACATTTTCTATTTTCAGGCATCAAAGCGGCCCCTAAAAATAAAGGGGGAAAAAAAAGGGTCAACCTCTTAGAGTGTGACTCCCACAGCCTGCTGCCTCCTCTTTCTTTTCTTTGTGTTCTTCGTGAGCGCTAACATTCAGGAGACTGGAGGACTGGAGTCCCACAGCTTTACCAACTTCCATAATCAAGAGCTTTACAAGCACTCAGTGCTGATATTTCCGTTCAGCCGGATCTCCTGCCGAGAGCAGACCTGAAACATTTCGGAAAATGGTTGGAGCTTTAGGAGGGTTTGAAATTACTGACTTTTTTTTGTGTTTGTGTGTGTGTGTGTGTGTGTGTGTGTGTGTGTGTGTGTGTGTGTGTGTGTGTGTGTGTGTTGTGCTACCTCAGGAGGTTGGCGCTTTCAGCTGGACAAAGTGAGCATTTTAAAGGTGTTGCTATAATTCAGTGACTCTTTTCAGTGGCGTCACATCTCACATTTCTTTTAGGCCGACTCAAACACATACAGAAACAAACCCATGCATTGAGTCGAGGACGGAAAAATACTCATTTATAGACTTTTGAAGCTACAACATGAAACCGTCACAGACTGAGGTGTCACGTCTCCTACAATAACCCAACCTAACGCACAAACCTTTGTGCCTTGTAAACGTACCCTTTGTCACCATTTGTCACATTACAGCTGCAAACTGCAGGGAATTTAATCAGGATTTTATGTCACAGACCAACACAAAGTGGTCAATAATGGGGAAAAAAAAAAAAAAAAACACTTATATGATATGGCTCACTGCCTGGGGCGGTATAGCCTACAGGGGCGTAAGGTCGCTTTAAAAATAGGAATTTATTAGTTGCAATCAATGAATTTCAAATTGCTTAATTGTTTGTTAGCAACTAATCAGTTAATCAATTAATTGCTTGATAAACTAAAATTAGCTCGATAATTTCCATTCTGATGATTAATATTTTCTGAAGGGAAATTTTGTTTACAGAGTCGTCAATGTATTTTATTCATGTGTGTGGTTTTTATTTCCATTTTATTTTTTGTTTTTGGTTGTTGTGTTTTGGGTTTTTAGAATATCGTCCAGTTCCAGTGTTTAGTGCTCTGCACAAAATTAAAATTTTTTGTTCTTTGAGAGACTAAACTTGCATTATTATGCCGTTATCAATGTATTATATGAAAATGGTCTCAAAACAATATTACTGTTTATCTCAATAATTTCTGGAACAATTTATCATGCAGCAAAATTTGTTATGACAGGCCTAGTCAGATTAATAAAGAATTTTGCGTCATGCATAATGCGACAATATGGCAGAATGCTAAAACTGGCTTAAGAAGCTGAAAGTCATGTGTGATTTTGCAACTTTAAAATTAACTCACTCACACTCATAATGCGAGTTTGGTTGTATGTGGGATGGGAAAAGGGTGAGCTTCTTCAGAATGTTATTATTGCAGGAAATAACCTCCGGTCCACAGATTGGACTCTGTTGATTTTAACTTGCAATTAAAACCCAAATTAACTTTCATTAGTTCCTCAGGTTTAAAATGTCAGAGCTGAGAACAGATTCATCCCATTCTGTGCTGATCTTATTAAAGTGGTTAATAAAGTGGCTTCTGATTCCATCATTTCCCGTATCACTTCATCATTATGTCTTTCTAAGTTCTTTGAAATGCAGAAAGAGATTCAGATCGTTTTATCTCACTGTCAAACTGACACCGTAAACTGAAATGCATCTTTCCATCGTCACTGTTCTGAATCTAAATCTAGTGTCTCTGCTCTCTCCTTACAAATCTGCAGCTGCTGTTTAACATCTGGGGGAGTGAGTGAAGAGTCATAGTGTTGTTGTCAAATCTGTTTGTAGTTCAGTTTGGAGTTTAAAAAAAAAAAAAAAGCTGAAGAACTGCAGACTGTACAGCATTAATGGTCTCCATTAATATCATCATCATTAGCAATTTACAAAAACGTTATTAAGCCGGTGGCTCCAGTGTATCATCCAAACTCCATCAGCGTCTAATGGATGGACTTTATCTTAAAGCTCTAAAATATTATTTCCTCTGTGACTGGTGAGCATTTAAGCAGCGGCTGTGAAGTCAAGCAAACGTTTCTGTTCCAGATGGTGCAGTTTGGATTTTGTTTTGCATTGTGCCTTTTTTTTTTTTTTTTAAAGCAAGAACACGTCTATCAGAATGTTCTCTAAAGGGCTGCAGAAACCAAACTCGAAGCCCTCTGAGAGGGTTTATCGGTCAAAGAGAAACGCTGACAAATCCTAGCAGCAGTGTGCATGATGTATTAGCCTAGTTTTATCTCCTCATGGTAATATGCAGGAGAAGCTGATTGCAAAAAGTGATCAGATGCATTGCTGTTTAAATTGCAAATGTGTTTTAGAGACATAGAATGCATAATTATTTTTTAAGTGTAAAGCATAAATAATTCAGTCTGTGTTTATACTATTTTTCAAAACAGATAAGGTTTTTAAATCCACTTTTGTTTTCCAAAAACTGCCTTTTGATTAAAGTAGGAAGGTGCCACCATATCAGAATGATGCTTTTGGGAATTTCATAATAATGAGAGAGAAGATTGTCTTTTTGCTTGACAAAAAATGCATTTTTATCAGGAATATATTAAAAGTGTGGTCAATATTTGGTTATGATTGTTAGGGCGTTTTCACATCTGATAGTCCGGTAGACTGGGTTTGATTATGCTTTGTTACACTTTCAGCTGGTCCGGTTGTCTTTCACACTGAATTGTGTCAAATAAGCCAAACCCTTCGAGAACCCTGTCCCCCTCCTCACCTGTGTGGCACTGTACAAGGATCCACCGAAGGAAATGACACAAAAAATCTGAAGACAAGAGCGCAGCTTCCTTCTTCATAAAATGTAAATAAAAATGGAGTGACATCAGATTTTAGTGGACTTCTGTCTTGTCTTTGCTAAAAGATCATGATTTCTCAGGCCAGCGCTAGACTCTCGTGCTAGTTTAGGTTGTTTTTACCCAGAATGCTTCCTGCTCATCTCCAGTCCACTTAGAACCAGAGTTCAACCGAACCAAGACCGAAGTTTTTAGGGAGAACTAGCTCATTTTCAGTTGACCTTTTTGGTCCGTGTCAGAGTTCAGTTGGGCATTCACACCTCCCCAAACAAACTGGACTTTCTAGACTTGATTTCGATAAAACCAAACCAAACAGGGATGGTGTGAATGCACACTTAGTTTTAACAGACAGAATAACCTAAAGCTGAAGGATAAATACACTGCACAGATAATGCTGTGGCTGCGTCAGGTAGCCAGTCAACAGCAAGACCACCGAGGCATCTGCACCTGCTTTCACTGACAATTACGTTTATCAGGTAAGAAAATACCTTGAAGAGTTGTTTAGTGTTGTTACGGCCCAAGGCCTTTTCCTTTGGGTCTCTAACATCCATGTTTTGGACTCCTTAATTGGTGCTGATTGGAAGTGGAGGCAGCTGGCCAGTGTCTCCAGATGATGTCAGATCCACCTTAAGATGCACCATTTTCTCTGACTAAGCAGCTCATTCTTTCTCTCTCCCTGCCACTCTCTCCCCTTTCTCCCTTTCTTCCTCAATCAGTTAGAATTTTTATTAAATAAATTCCCTTTTAAGTTATCCCATGCGTTGCTTCCCTTTTATTTGTTATGGTTTAAGAGCCAGACCATAACAGTGTGCTAATGTTCAAATGTCTCATAAAACTGTATGCAGCATCAAACTGGAGTCCAGCAACAGATCCTGTCTCAACTAATAACCTAAAACTAGTATTTAAAAATACAGACTTTGTCAGAAGCAGCCATCTTCCACTGTGATAAATTTCTCCATTGAGAGCCTGTTTCATGAAAGTCTCCAAGCTACTGCCAGCAGACAACATTTCTCCTTCCTCCCTCCTTCTTACTGGATAAATAAATGCATAAAGTTTCCCTTTATGAATTCAAATTCCACCTGCAGACGTTGTTGTCACTCTCTTTGTCTCGTTTTGCCTTGTATTACCCACTGTGTTGCGTTCAACGTTCCACATGCAACGTCATGACTGGTTAGCAACTCTGTTCCCTGCGGCCTTGTGGTCACTTTTACACTTTTTTACATTTGTTTATGGAAAATAAATACAATTGTAAGGTGAACGTTTGAGAATTATTAAGAGGGAAAAGTTGAAAAAAATGCTTGAAAAAGAAAGAAAAAACTAATTAGCTGCCTTGAGAGCTGATCTCAGATCAAATGATATCAGAGATACAATCTCTTGCACACTCAGTCAATAACACCTGTGATTACAGCACAGGTAGCCTAACACACAGAGAATGTTTCTAAAGTCCACCTCTAAGTTTTATGGCGATGTGATGATGAAGAGCTCATTAATGATAAAGCCAAGTGAGCCGATTAAAACCACAATCAGCCTCATCTCATGCTGAATAACCTTGAGATTTAATCTATTTTGCCGCCATGCCGCCCTGCTGCCACATGATGTCAAACCGAAAAACTCTAAAGTCTGCTTGATTGTTTCCCCCCCCCCGCCTCGGGTTCGTAAAGGCTGGCTTAGCATGCCATGATTTATAAGCAATTAATATGGCCAGCAATGGCACTTTGCACAGTCTATGTAATTTAAAAGAGGAACCAGAATAAGGAACCGCAGCGTGTCCCCAGCCACCAGGGTCCGAAATAATGAGCCACTGCCTCAGAGAGCTGAACCGAGGTCAGGCACTGAGGAGACAGATATGTGGACTCTATGAATAAGAGAAGGCAGAAAATCTGGGAATATAGAAATGCAAGATATTCTCTTGAAATGTTGGCAGTAAACGGACACTGCAAAAACAAATATCTTTCCTGTCACTAATAATTGATGCATTACAGCTTTTTAAAGGGCGGGCATATGTCGAAAGTAACTTAAAAAAATACATAATACCAGCCTCTCCAGAAACTTCAAAACAAAGTCTTCTGTCAGAAAAAAAAACTTTTAGAAGCACGCCTATTTAAAACTGAAATGCACTACTGTATGCTGATAATAGCATCTCTTCTGGAATCGCAGAACATGACAGTCTACTGTCGAAAAGAGATAATTGGTTGTTGTATTGGAAGAAAAGACAATTCTAATCAAAATATCTTAAATGAATGTCTATCTGGATTTTGGTAACAGAGAAAAGGATGAAGGGAGCACTTTTACTTCACCCAAAGACCAAACTCAGAAAAAAACGAGTGAAATTGGTGGAAGTACAGTTCAACCGGACAAGTTTCTTTTCATTCATCAAAAATAGACTTTCTTACTGCCTTAGAATTGTGATACAACTGGAAGTTTGGCTTCAAGTGAGCCCAAAAAAACAACCCAAAACATAGAGAGGAGGCTGGACAATCGAGTTGACCACGGTTGTTATTTTTGAGCATGAAGAAATAAGATAACATGATTAACATGGTTTTGACTTTCCCCATTAGTACAAAATGTCTCATGACATATGACAACCACATTACTAAGGCTAAATTTACACAAGAATGATGCCTGGAACCTGCCAGTATTTTCAGGTGTGGATTTGGAAAAAGTTCCACGTTTAGATGGCACCGCCAAGATCCTTTAAGTCAGCTGTAGTTGTCATGACAGGCCACTAGATGGCACTGTAATTTTGACCCTTCCACTTTCCACTAGCTTCCACTAAAAAGTAATCAAAGTGATCATGTAACACGTATTGTTGAGCTAAACTGAACAGTTTAAGTTGCGCAACGCAGCACAATGCTAGCCACCATTCTTTTGGTTGTCAGCTGCCTGTTCCATCTGTAGAATAATCCACATGGCGTTCTGTGAATGTGTGCTTTCACACAGGCAGAGAACTTAACACCTCTGCAGGGTGTGTTAAGGAAAAGCTTCACTCTGAGACCCAGTTTGAAAAAGTGCCATTGTGAGAGGCTCTGGTCACTGGTGTCGTGTAAACGAGCAGCAAAAAAGTTGAAGTGAAGAGTGGCTCCAAAATGAAATAACTTCTTTGTTTCTAACATTTCTCCTCATACACGTTTACTTTCAAATAGGCAGCAGAAGTCTTGTTTTATAGTGTCTGAGCCAAATGAAGAACAATTTTTCAGCTGCTGCCTGATTGTTGTTACTGCCTGTAAGATCATTTCTTCTGACAAAATGGAACATCACTCTCCATCCTATCTGTTCACATTTGGGATTTAATCTTTACTGTTTTGGTCGTTTGGTGGCCATTGAGTTAGCTGTCGATTCCCAAATTAGGAGTTTCATCCATAAGGTTATCACAGCAACCTTTAACTCTGCTTTCAGCAGCCTTGTACTTGTTTTTTCTTTCATGATTCTTTGCATATTTCAAAATCCAACCACTGATGTTGATATAACTATGACAGGCTACAACCTAAACCCAACAGGAAAGGAAAAAAAAATGAAAGAGATAATGATACATGCACTTAAAACATTCATCTCTCTCCTGCTCCAACTGATTCTGTGTGGGAAGTATTTCACGAATCACAAATGTGCTGAAACTCGGCTAACGGCCGTCACCGCTAGGTATGATCCTGTAAGCCGACAGAGCCGCCGTGTTAACGAGCTCCACCGCGTCCCCCCGGGGCAAACTACGTCTTCTCCAAGCACACCATCAAGGACGACACGAGCAGAAAGGCAATTTCATTGTCCATAAGAATCTCCAGCACACATCAGGAATCAAGAAATGACTCCAGAGTTTGTTTATGTGGAAGTTTGTCTCTCGGGTGCGAAGAGGTTTTGCCGCATCCACTCCGAGGTGTGATTTTTCAGCCAAACTGTTACCCAGACTGAGAGCGAATTATCCACACAGTCACAATTCCTTTTCCTTAGATGTTTATGTTGGCATTCGAATAAATGAGTCTCCGAACACCCACAAGCCCAACACTGTCATTAGAGCTCACACAGCTAACTGACAAAAGACTGAGTGTTGTGTGTGGGGTGTGTGGGCGTGCACGGATGCCCACTGACAGCACATATTGTGAGAGTATGCACAGGATCAGCAGCCATCTGTGGAGGAATGTAGCCTTTGTTTAACTTAACTGGAGAGTGAAACCACCACACCATTGTCAGCAGAATTTTAATTGCCTGTTTAGGCATATCGCTGTGTGGAAGTTAGGACTAAACTGGGAATTAATTATGATACGAAGCATATACAGCATATGATAGAGAACGGTCAAATAAGAATGACTTAATACATGTTGTTTATGTAAAATAAATGTAAAATAATAACTATAAAAAAACAATCAGATATTAACAAATAAACAGACATATGGAAGGTAACAAAAATGTTTCAAAATGAAAGTGATGTGACACAGACATGACCATCCGAACGGCGTAGCCCACCTCGTCATCTGAACTCTATTCACAGTATGTGATGCCTGGGCAAAAATAATAGCTTACGGTGATCAATTTAACATTTTTGTGTATTTTTATGATGTTTTAGATTTAGAACAGTTCCAAAAGGAGCAGGCCGTTCATGCTGTAGCGGACGCTAAACTAGAGTTCAGTCTCTTAAAATCTCATTCTGGGGAATGTTTTACGGTAATAATGTTGAGCTTATATTTTTACGCAACTAAGTTACAAAAAAAGCCCCTAAAAAGTTTTAAGTTGTCCCATCGTCTAAAGCTAACAGCAGCTATGATAAATGTGGGTAAAGGCCAGAGCGTTAAAAGCACAGTGCAGCGACTCTTAGACAATTAATATAGAAATTTACAGAGTTTTGGACTTAAAAGAGATACAGCAAAATGTTTATGTTCATTTTTATATTCCCAAATGATTAAATTATCGATCATTGCGGTAATTGTTAAATAGATTAAAAATCAATCCACCCAAAAGGTTATGAATATTCTAAATTAGCCAAAATTAATAAGAAAATACTTCTTCAAAATAATGTTTCATCTTTGCATTGTGAAATGGTTATTTGGAATATTTGTTTTCACACTGAATAAATAAGCTCATAATAGACATTAGATTTTTCTTAATATTTGAGTTTTAAAACATGCAACTGCAATAAAAGAGGAATTCGTTTTAAAAAATTGTTTTACTTCACCAAGGGTGTCAATAATTGTGGATAGCCCTTCTCTGTGCATACTGTGTATTTTTTGTGTCTAGGCAGTTTTCATATGCTTTCACTCACTTTGGAGCTAGAGAGCTTAAAAAAAAACAGAGTAGGTAGGTACCCTAATTCCTTAAATGCATTCAGAAGAAAAATCGTAAAATCTACACAAATCCTTGATCTGGAAACTGAAGAAAGCACTGATTATGATTACCCCAAATTAGCTTTTACAGTAGAAGATATTGCAACTTTGACGATGTTCACGAAATCCTGCCAAAACATAGAGAAAATTATCTGCTGAAAGTTGATTTCTACGTCTCTTATTTATTTTTTATTTGTTTAAACGAGCAAACACTTGAATAAATTTGATGCATTTTGATTGCAATAATACATCTTTGGTAGCTCGTGATTGCTTTCTAGTGCAAAAATAATTTTCAATAAAATCCAATTGATCGTTCACAGATTAAGTTCTGCCCCATGTGTCCTGACAAATAAAATACAGAAAACCGGCGGGCGTGCCAGCAGCTCAACAGTTGCTTGGATCCAATGGGAGCTTGTTGTTTTGAATATTTCATCTAGATGTGCAAGAAGCCAAGTCGATGTCAAGCTGCCGCGCTCTCCCACCGCTCTGCTGCCTTTTCACATTCCTGGCCTTCGGCACCAACATCAGTCACAATCCAAATACATTCTGTCAGCCGAGGTGATTGGTGACATTTCAGACAAAAACATCCTCAGCATATAATTGGAGAGCAGCGAAAACTAATTGACGCTGTCAGAGATAAAACCAGTGACCACTGGGAAATGTGACACTGAATGTAAAATGAAATCATTAGTTACACTTGAGCAGCCGCCTCAAAGGCAGCAGTTGGGAGAAAGAAAAGCAAACAGATAAATACAGACATATCTTTACCTCTTGTACATCTGAATGACCCAGACATGCACACTACTAGCTCACAGAGATAATTGCAATGAGCACAAGTGTTGTGTTACACTTGTGTATGATTCATAATTGGGGCGACTGTTGTTTACTATGGAGCTGCCTTCGCTACATCAACAATTAAGCTCTTTTGTAAAGCTTATACACAAATGACACCTGAATGCAAAGTGGCAGTATGTAATGAACCAGACAGATTACAAAGAATCCAGGAATAATTGATAATATATTGTAATCTAAGTATTTATCCAAGGTCATTCACATTTTAACAAATAAAAAAAAAACATTTATAGCTTTATATTATGTTATAAAGTTATTCCCTCATCAAACATATACCTGGAATGTTGCTTTGATTCTTTCATGCATGTTTGAGAAATTTTCCATGGGAACCATTCAGCAGTGCTAAACGCCTGGATGGACGTAGCTCCGCCTTTGAGGACAAAGTTCCTCCTACTCTCAGCTTCTTCAGACTAGCCAGAAGCAATTGGCAAACACTGGGTGGAACGGTATATCTGCTGAGTTCATTCTCAGTGCAACACTGGTAAAAACGTTGCTAAAGGGTTAATAGAGGAGCCATGTTGGGATGACATCCTCAAGGCAGAATTTCAGAAAGAGCAGGAGTTTTTAAAGAGACAAAGGCCCAATTTCAAGGCATAAAATTATGAAGTTAAATTTCTATTAAGTCACATTTGATACATGTAGGATTTTTTTAACAACTGAACGTAACATAGTGACTTGATTGTGCTATAAAATGGCACCATGTGCCTGGAAAATACATAATTCTCCTTTAAAAGCGTTTGGAAATTAATGTTCAACATACTTTGAGAAATAAGGATTCTCCTCTGCACTTTAATTATCTTCACACTGTCTGTTTACGAGGTCTTAATCAATAAAGTTTTCCAATTGCCCTTCCCTTCCCCAGTTATCTTGGCAGGTTTGCTCCCTGATGTTTGAAGGCTCTCCAAAGTCAGGTAATGTGGTGAATATTTAAATTGGTGTGCAGAAAAGGTTCTAATAAAACATTTTTTTTGACTACTTTTTATTTCCTCTTAAAGACTTGGGTATTTGATACATTTTGCAAGCAGTGACTCAAACAAGATGGTAGGAAAATAGATTCAATTTGTGTGTTTGACAGAGTACAATTTAAATACGCAACTTTTTCATGTTGGATGAGTAAAGCTAATATTCATAGTACAAGCAGCAAGGTCACCGTCAGCCTCGTCAGGGTGCTGGTTGCTGTTTGGAGTATTTCAGAGGTTTTCTTTGAAAATAAAACAACAAAGGCTTTCAAATGGATCTGTCTGAAGGACTTGTTTGTGTTTAAATAATACGTCCCTTCTGACAAGGAGAAATAACAACAACAAAAAAAAAAAGGTAAATACAAATCTGTCTCCTAAGCTTCTTGATGTTTTCTGGTTCCTGTTCATTATTCTGTGATTTAGAATGCATTCACACCAGCCCTGATTAGTCCACTTTAATCGAACTCTAGTTTGTTTGCCTAGGAAGTCTAGTCCAGATCAAAAAACCAAACTCTGATCTGGCTAAAATCCAAGGTTGTGGTTCGTTGAAGTGGACTCTGGTCCATAAATATGGATGTGAATGCCAAGTGGACGACACAAGGAGCACAGGTCGTCAACTCTAGAGAAAAAACATGAATTTTTTTGAAAAGCACAGAGTTACAAACTGACTCCGTGTTTTTGGGTGTTCATCTGTTAGCGGGGCTGCATGCTGATCCTGATTCTGACAGAAATATCATCAGGTTTGACCCAGTTCCTCATTCAGGAAACTGTTCTGGCACACTTCGCCAGATCTGGGGAAAGGACTGCGTTTCTAAAAGTGTCTTCTTTTTGCTTTTTAAATGTTTGGGAATTATGTGACATAAATAACTAGTTTGTCATGTAAAAACTTGACATTGTAGCAGGAGCTACAATGTCGCATTGTTCTCTCATCCTCTGTGAAAAGGCTGAGCATTTCATCGCGACCGCCCGCAGCTACGTGTCGGCTTGTTTTCTCCTTCCCGCGGCACGAGGCGGAGGGCGGATCATATTATCCTATTAAACGCTTGGAAGTTTGGATTTCCACATCAAATTGTTCACAAAAAAGCCTGTGGCAAAAACTGGTGTTTAAGATTTTTTTTTTTTGGTTTTGTACCCAAATTGAGACCCCAGCAAATTTTTATTTGCATTAAAATACATAAAAGATAACTTATTCCCATCCTGAAATAGTTTGTATGGCCTCCACCAACCTAGAAAAGCATTTACAGACAGGTACACCTCAGACAATTTGAATACTGGATAAAATGGTGATATTTCTGAGGCATAAAGTCAGAAAGTGACATTCGTAAATCAAGTCAAAATGCTAGTTTCATTCATAAAAATGCTGTTTATATCAAACATAACTCAAAAGAAATTTGACTTTGTAATTTGAGACCTTGAAATTGGGTGTCTGTTTCTTTGAGGAGCTCCTGCTCTTTCTGACGCTCCGCCTCCAGTGTGACATCACAACACTGCTTGTCATTATGACGTTTACAACCATTTTTAGGTGTTTGCTAATTGCTGCTGTTAGTCTGGAGGAGCTGAAAGGGGGAGTCACAGGGAAGGGGTGCACTGTGAGAGCAAACGTGAAGGCAGACCGACCCCAAATGGTTGCCACGGGAGATTCGAGGATTCCTCAGACATGAACGAATTAATGTGTTTTTGATGATGGAATAATGTTATAATATGGTGGATTTTATGTAATACTGCCTCTTTAAAATCAGCAAACAACTCAAGACTGAGATGGATGTTGACCTTCTCCCAGTTCTTCATCTTCTTAATCTCACCAACTTGAGCTACTCAAAGAAGAACGAGCAACAAATTCACTCTCTAGATGTGCAAAGCTTGTAGGATTTACAGATGAGTTCAATAAGTATGGATTCTAAAAGATACTGACAGAATGGCCTGATTACTAACACTTTGCAATTATTTACAGCCTCACAGTGGTTTCCCACATCAAAATATAAAAACAGCGACTAAATTAAAATCTCAGATTTCTTCATACCAGATCCAGTTTCTGATTTTAAATTATCCTTTTCTTGCTCGCTCTTTTTAAACAAAGACATTACAGAAACAATTTTTCAAGCAAGTTGTATGATGGAGTACTAGGCTACAAAGATTTATGTATATTATGAGAATATAGTCAACAATGTCAGAAAAACTCACAATTTTTCCATAAAAAAAACATCTTAAAATTACGAGACAAAACCAGTTATCAGTATCTGAGGTGAGCAGTTCAATCTGTGTCGTTCTGTCTTCAAAATGTTTGGATGATCGTTCCAAAGTTAGGCTGCTGATGATAATTTGACGCTGATGTGTTAAAAGTATTTCTATAAGCATTAAGTATTATCTGTATAACTTATACCAAAGTAAAAATGAACAAGATGCTCAACATTCCTCATTTACATCGTTTTTTCGTTGTTTGTATTTTTTGTGTTTGAGTCCTCGTAAAATTATGACTGTAATTTTAAAAAGATAAATCTTACACTGGCCCTTACACTCATCTTCCATTCAAGAGTCACAGAGTTGACTAGAACCGAAAGTCTAAATTAAGAAAAGTTGTAAAACCCGCTTCACGAAACAAGACTGTGCCCCAAGGAGTGCATTGGCCACAAGAAATACAGATCTTGCAAAAATGAAACCTTCAAAAACCCAAAATTGGATTGATTCACAAAATTCCCCTAAGAACACGCTTTGGGGATTCCCTATTTCTTCGGGAATATGAGTATTTTTGTAAGGTCCCACGTAAAGAAAAAAATAAAACCAGCTGTAAGTGACGTCAGGGTAAGCAACAGTGCTACTGATGCTACTCACTTGGACACCAGAGAGAAGGCTTCGGCGCACACGGCCGGACACGGCACCAGTTTGATCATCACATGCTCCTCGGCGGCCTGGAAATGCACCCGGGTCACCTTCTCCAGCACCGAGGCCAACGTGGCCACGTCGCCAGCCTTTGTGCTCGGGTCGCCGCCTGCCGTGTCCAAGATGTTTCCACCGTGTACCACCAGCAGCAGCACGTGGGTTTTACATTTCCTCTACAAAAGAAGGATGAGGAACAGGGAGAGATGCTACAAAAGCAAAGAATAAAAAAAAATAAAAAAAAGAGGAGAGAAGAAAACACTCACCTCTGCATCCTCCAAACCTTCAATGCTGCTCTGAGGGGCGCAGCGCGGACCGCCCAGCTGGTACAGACCCTCTGGATTGTGTAAAGAAAGATGAGTAAAGTAAAGAAGCAGGAGGTGGTGAGAAAGGAAGGAAGGAATAAAGAAGGGGAAAAAAACAGGGTCACTGGAGGAGCAACTTCACCCAGACACACCTATAACAGCGGCATAAGTGGATATCGATCGACGAATATACTCGATATTACTAATGCCTCTTCATCTCTCTTCATTTCGGCTCTGAACTGCATGCTGCCTCCATGTAGCCGCGGGCTGGCGTGGAGAAACCAGCAGATTCAGTCAGTTCAGGCTGTGGACAGCAGCAGCGTTATTGTTTTCTCTGCTGCAGCGTCTATTACCATCACACGTAATTACCTTTTAGCTGCTCTGATGCGATAAGAAGCAACAGACTTGTTCTCCTAAAGATAAAAAAACTTGATTTTTTTTTTTTATATAACAAAAAGGAGTGTCCCTTTATCTGTCTGGTGGGGGCATTACACAGGAATGTCAGCCAAACTCATTAGCCCATCCAAACCCTCAGCATGCTGTGTCATCTTATTCCTCAGCGCTCGCTCTCTCTCTCTCTCTCTGTCTCTGACTGTCTCTCTCTCTCTCATTTCTTTCTTTCTTTCTTTCTCTCTTTTTGTCTTTCTATTTTCTCTCTCTAGGATCAGGGCACGCCTCTGTGCTCTGCTCACTGGCTCGTTGTTTATTTGACCTCGTCTGGGACCGACTGTCATGGGAGGCTCTCACAGGCTCGTTCGCTGTCGGTTCCCCTTCTCTCCATTCCCAGCCTGCCAGTGCCCCCCCCCCACCGACCACCTGCTTGTCTGGAACAGAGAAGCGTCAACTAGGGACCCGACAGTGCGCTATTTCTGGTCACAGAGAAGCAGGAAATCAATGCAATGAAGTTTTCTTGTTTTGTTTTTCTTTTCGAAAGTGCTGCAGGAATGTATGTGTGGCAAGAAAGTTTTAAGAAATACCATGTGAGCAAGCAAACACTGATGTACAGGGGGAGAAAAACTGACATCAAGAATTTCAGAAGGTAGATGTGCTACCTACGCTAATTGATAGAAGCAAAAGTATAAATGTTGAGGTTGTTTGTGATGTCATTATGCCATATTTAAATTTACTTAGCTGAAATGATTGCTTATTCTGGTGATGTTATTTTGTGAGTTTTGACCCACTTTCCAAGAAGATAACTGCTTTTGTAAATCAGAAAATAGTTATAGTTAGCTTGTTAGCTAACTAACTTTAGCTTGATTCTTGTTTGGGGTTTTTTGGAGGGGGAGCTGACGGGTGGTGATTTATAGATTATGAGATTTGCATCTTGCTGGTCAGTTGTGTCATTTTCCATTCATGCATTTTATTCGTTATGATCCATAGGTGTTTGAACGAACACGAAGCATCAACATAGGGAAGAAATTAGATTTGAGTAACTTTAAACATTGGACAGTTGCTGCTTCCAGATGGGCTTGGTTTGAATATTTCTGAAACTGATAAATTCACACACAACCATCTCTTAGGTTTACAGAGAATTTTTATTTTTATTTTTTTTTAAAAGACAGAAAACCTACAAAGAGTAGTAGTTGTGATGGCAGAAAATGAATTGCTGATCACGTCGGAGGAGAACTGACAGACTAAATTGAAATTGCATAAAGGCAGCAGCTGTTCAAATAACTACTCAATACAACTGAGGTATGCAGAACCCCAGCTCTGAAAGCACAGCACATCAAACCTTGAAGCAGATGAGCTACAGCAGCAGGATGCCACACACTAGGTGGCGCTCCTCTCAGCTAAGAACAGAGAAATTAGGCTGCATTTCACACAGGCTTACCAAGACTAAGCAGTAATCAATCAATCAATCAAATTTTATTTGTATAGCACATTTCAGCAGCAAGGCATTTCAAAGTGCTTTACATAATTAAAATAAAAACAGCATGTGACATTGAATAAACATTGAGAAAGAGAAAGACATTTTGAAAAAGATTAAAAAAGATAAAAACATTAAAACCCGCACCCCTTTTAGGACTTCAGTTAAACGTCGTTTAACTGGGGCTCTAACCCTCTGGGACTTTAGTCAAAAACACCGTTTGACAAGGACTCCAACCTCTAGGTTTTTAGTTGAGACGCCATCAACTGGGACTCTAAACCCCGTAGGACTTTAGTTGAACGTTGTTTAACTGAGACGTTTTCCGGGGGGCTTTATATCATTAAAACGTAAACAGTGAGAAAGAGAAATAAAAAGAAATTAATAAATAGATAAAAACTAAAGATAAAACAAT